>NC_134891.1:26437884-26457884 GCF_041734735.1 Babylonia areolata
GAGGGTGACAGAGAGAGAGAGAGAGGGTGGGGTGTGGGGGGATGAGAGAGAGGGAGGGTGAAAGGGTGACAGAGAGAGAGAGAGAGAGGGTGGGGTGTGGGGGATGAGAGAGAGGGAGGGTGAGAGGGTGACAGAGAGAGAGAGAGAGGGTGGGGTGTGGGGGGATGAGAGAGAGGGAGGGTGAAAGGGTGACAGAGAGAGAGAGAGAGGGTGGGGGGTGGGGGGATGAGAGAGAGGGAGGGTGAAAGGGTGACAGAGAGAGAGAGAGAGAGAGGGTGGGGTGTGGGGGGATGAGAGAGATGGAGGGTGAGAGGGTGACAGAGAGAGAGAGAGAGAGAGAGGGTGGGGTGTGGGGGAATGAGAGGGAGGGAGGGTGAGAGGGTGACAGAGAGAGAGAGGGTGGGGTGTGGGGGAATGAGAGAGGGAGGGTGAAAGGATGACAGAGAGAGAGAGAGAGGGGTGGGGTGTGGGGGAATGAGAGAGAGGGAGGGTGAAAGGGTGACAGAGAGAGAGAGAGAGAGAGGGTGGGGTGTGGGGGGATGAGAGAGAGGGAGGGTGAAAGGGTGACAGAGAGAGAGAGAGAGAGAGAGAGGGTGGGGTGTGGGGGGATGAGAGAGAGGGAGGGTGAAAGGGTGACAGAGAGAGAGAGAGGGTGGGGTGTGGGGGGATGAGAGAGGGAGGGTGAAAGGGTGACAGAGAGAGAGAGAGGGGTGGGGTGTGGGGGGATGAGAGAGGGAGGGTGAAAGGGTGACAGAGAGAGAGAGAGAGAGGGGTGGGGTGTGGGGGGATGAGAGAGAGGGAGGGTGAAAGGGTGACAGAGAGAGAGAGAGAGGGTGGGGTGTGGGGGGATGAGAGAGAGGGAGGGTGAAAGGGTGACAGAGAGAGAGAGAGAGAGGGGTGGGGTGTGGGGGGATGAGAGAGAGGGAGGGTGAAAGGGTGACAGAGAGAGAGAGAGGGTGGGGTGTGGGGGAATGAGAGAGGGAGGGTGAAAGGGTGACAGAGAGAGAGAGAGAGGGTGGGGTGTGGGGGGATGAGCGAGAGGGAGGGTGACAGAGAGAGAGGGGTGGGGTGTGGGGGGATGAGAGAGAGGGAGGGTGAAAGGGTGACAGAGAGAGAGAGAGGGGTGGGGTGTGGGGGGATGAGAGAGAGGGAGGGAGATAGGGGGTCAGGTCAGTGTGTCACAGAGAGACAGACAGAGAGAGGGGTGGGGTGGGGTGTAGGGGGATGAGAGAGAGGGGGGAGATAGGGGATCAGGTCAGTGTGACACAGAGAGACAGAGAGAGTGGGGGGGGGGTTGTAGGGGGATGAGAGAGAGGGAGGGTGAGAGAGGGGATCAGGTCAGTGTGTCACAGAGAGAGACAGAGAGAGAGTGGGGGGGTTGGGGGGGTGAGAGAGAGGAGGGAGATAGGGGGTCAGGTCAGTGTGTCACAGAGAGAGACAGAGAGAGAGTGGGGGGGTTGGGGGGGGTGAGAGAGAGGAGGGAGATAGGGGGTCAGGTCAGTGTGTCACAGAGAGAGAGACAGAGACAGAGAGAGAGAGAGAGAGAGAGAGAGAATTGGAATGGTTTATCAGGCCACAGCCCCGAGCGAAGGGGGTTTACGTAAACATAATACAACTCAACGAAAACACATAAACAACCAACAAACCGTGCATTGTATCCGTGTAAATACATAGACAACTAAAAGTGCATTATAACTGTTTTACGAAAATTGAGAGAGAGAGAGAGAGTTGGGGGGGATGAGAGAGGAGGGGGGGTGAGAGGGGGTCAGGTCAGTGACAGAGAGAGAGGGAGAGGGGGGTGAGGGTGAGGTAGAGAGAGGGGGAAGTGCAAGAGATAGGGAGAGAGAGGGGGGAGATAGAGAGGGAGAGAGAGGGGTAGAAAGAGAGAGAAAGGGGGGAGAAAGAGATAGGGAGAGAGAGAGAGGGGGGGGGAGAAAGAGATAGGGAGAGATAAGGGGGGGAAGAGATAGAGAGAGAGAGAGGGAGGGGAGAAAGAGATGGGGAGAGAGAGGAGGGGCAGGGGGAGAAAGAGATGGGGAGAGAGAGGGGGGGGGGGGAGGGGGAGAAAGAGATAGGTAGGGGGAGGGGCTGATCACGACAGTCCTTACCTCATTGTCAGGTCAGTGAGAGACAGACAGACAAAAAGACAGACAGCGGGAGAGAATCAGGGAGATGGAGATGGGGAGAGAGATGGGGCAGAAGGGGAGACAGAGAGAGATGTGATAGTGGTTATGATGATGGTGATGATGATGCTCCAGTGTCTTGGTGTGGGCCTGTAGCCGCCTCAGGTTGAATAGGCTGCCATCAGTGCGGTATCTGATGAAGATACCGTCGTCGTCGCCAAGATCTTCAGTGGCCTGTTGGAGCATCATGCTGAAGAAGATCGTGAAGAGGGTCGGCGCGAGGACACAACCTTGTTTCACTCCATTTCCAATTGGGAAGGGCTCCGAAAGGTCGTTGCTGTGTCTGACCTGTCCACGCTGTTCCTCATGTAGTTGGATGACCATGCTGAGGAATTTTGGGGGGCATCCTAGACGTTTCATGATCTCCCACAGACCTTTTCTGCTCACGGTGTCGAAAGCTTTCGTGAGATCGACGAATGTCGCATACAGTCCTTTGTTCTGTTCCCGACATTTTTCTTGTAGCTGTCTGAGAACGAAGACCATGTCAGTGGTGCCTCTGTTGGTTCTAAAGCCACACTGACTCTCTGGGAGATGTTCTTCGGCGATAGTAGGCACCAGCCGATTTAGGAGGACTCTGGCGAGGATCTTGCCTGCGATGGACAGCAGAGTTATCCCCCTGTAGTTGGAGCAGTCCGACTTTTCTCCCTTGTTTTTATACAGGGTGATGATGACTGCGTCACGGAGGTCCTGTGGTAGTTTGCCTTGCTCCCAGCAGCAGACAAAGAGGTTGTGGAGTTTGGAGTGTAGTGCTGGGCCTCCATTCTTCCACGCCTCCGGCGGAATTCCGTCAACCCCTGCTGCCTTGCCACATTTCAGCTGTTCAATGGCCTTGACAGTCTCTTCTAGGGTTGGTAGCTCGTCCAGTTGTAATTTCACTGGCTGTTGTGGGATGCGGAGAATTGCCGAGTCTCATCAGAGAGCTTCTGTTTGCCGACGATGCTGCCCTCGTCGCCCATACAGAAGCGGCCCTGCAGCGTATAACGTCCTGCTTCGCAGAGGCTGCGCAGCTCTTCGGCCTAGAAGTCAGTCTGAAAAAGACGGAAGTTCTCCACCAGCCTGCCCCACGGGAAGAATTCCACGCTCCTCACATCAACATCGGTGAGACCGAGCTGAAGTCGGTCCACCAGTTCAGCTACCTAGGCTGCACCATCTCGTCTGACGCCAAGATCGACAAGGAGATCGACAACAGACTTGCAAAGGCAAACAGCGCATTCGGCAGGCTGTACAAGAGAGTGTGGAACAACAAACACCTGAAGAAAGACACAAAGATCAGCGTGTACAGAGCTGTTGTACTGCCCACCCTGTTGTATGGCTCCGAAACCTGGGTCACCTACCGGCACCACATACGACTGCTTGATCGCTTCCACCAGCGCTGCCTTCGCACCATCCTCAGCATCCACTGGAGTGACTACATCACAAATGTCGAGGTCCTGGAGCAGGCAAAGACTATCAGCATCGAGGCAGTGCTGCTAAAGACCCAGCTACGTTGGGCAGGGCACGTGTCCAGGATGGAGGACCACCGCCTGCCCAAGATCGCGCTGTATGGCGAACTGTCCACTGGCCACCGTGACAGAGGAGCACCCAAGAAGAGATACAAAGACTCCTTGAAGAAAGCTCTCAGTGCCTGTCACATTGACCATCGCCAGTGGTCCGCAGTAGCCGCTGATCGAGAGACCTGGCGACGCACCATCCACCAAGCTGTCTCCTCCTTCGAAAACAACCGCAGGGCCAGCCTTGCGGACAAACGCAGAAGGAGGAAGAACCACGACGCTGCAGCCGCGAACCCAGACCAGACTTTCCCTTGCAACCGCTGCGGCCGACTCTGCTTTTCCCGCATTGGCCTTGTCAGCCATGAGCGTGCCTGCATCAGACGTGGACAACGCCCTTCCTAGATCTTCGTCAGCGAAGCCAGGCCATGATGATGATGATGATGATGATGGTGATGGTGAAGATGAAGATTGTACTGTGGGTGTCCATTCATGATAATTAACATGATTATGATGATAATGAAGATTGTACTGTGGGTGTCCATTCATGATAATTATCATGATGATGATGATAATGAAGATTGTACTGTGGGTGTCCATAGATGATAATTATGATGATGATGATGATAATGAAGATTGTACTGTGGGTGTCAATAGATGATAATTATCATGATGATTATAATGAAGATTGTACTATGGGTATCCATAGATGATAATTATTATGATGATGATGATGAAGATTGTACTGTGGGTGTCCATAGATGATAATTATGATGATGATGATGATAATGAAGATTGTACTGTGGGTGTCCATTCATGATAATTATCATCATGATTATGATGATGATGATTGTACTGTGGGTGTCCATAGATGATAATTATAATGATGATGATGATAATGAAGATTGTACTGTGGGTGTCCATAGATGATAATTATCATGATGATGATGAAGATTGTACTGTGGGTGTCCATAGATGATAATTATCATGATGATAATGAAGATTGTACTGTGGGTGTCCATAGATGGTAATTATCATGATGATGATGAAGATTGTACTGTGGGTGTCCATAGATGATAATTATGATGATGATGATAATGAAGATTGTAGTGTGGGTGTCCATACATGATAATTATGATGATGATGATGATAATGAAGATTGTACTGTGGGTGTCCATAGATGATAATTATGATGATGATGATGATAATGAAGATTATACTGTGGGTGTCCATAGATGATAATTATGATGATGATGATGATAATGAAGATTGTACTGTGGGTGTCCATAGATGATAATTATCATGATGATGATGATAATGAAGATTGTACTGTGGGTGTCCATAGATGATAATTATCATGATGATGATGATAATGAAGATTGTACTGTGGGTGTCCATAGATGATAATTATGATGATGATGATAATGAAGATTGTACTGTGGGTGTCCATAGATGATAATTATAATGATGATGATGATAATGAAGATTGTACTGTGGGTGTCCATAGATGATAATTATCATGATGATGATGATAATGAAGATTGTACTGTGGGTGTCCATAGATGGTAATTATCATGATGATGATGAAGATTGTACTGTGGGTGTCCATAGATGATAATTATCATGATGATCATGATGATCGTACTGTGGGTGTCCATGGATGATGATGAGGAGGGGAAGGAGGAGGAGGAGGGGAGGAGGAGGATACTGTGGTTATCAGTGGATGGTGGTGATGATGATGGTGATGATGAAGACTGTATGGAGAGGGACGGGGCCAAGTGATGATGATGATGACGATGACGATGACGATGATGATGATGATGGAGACTGTGCTGTGGGTGACGGCAGTATGGCGAGGGACGGGGCCAACCTGTCCATCAGCTCTGACGACCCTAGTCTGTTCGACACCACGCTGACCAATGACTACATCTGTGTGCTCAACCTGGGCATTGGGAAGGAGCTTCTGATCAAGTCCGTATGTATTGCTGACTGGTGGTGGTGGTGGTGTTGTTGCTTTGTTGTCATTGTCGTCGTTGTTGTTGTTGTTGACGTTGCTGTGGTTGTTTTGTTGCTGTTGTTGTTGTTGTTGTTGTAACCTTTGCTGTTGTTGTTGAAGGTGTTGTTGTCGTTGTTTTGTTGTTGACGTTGCGGTTGTTGTTTTGTTGTCACTGCTGTTGTTGTTGTTGTTGCTGACGTTGTTGTTGTTGTTGTTGCCACTGTTGTTGTTGTCACTGCTGCTGTTGTTGTTGTTTTTGTTGTTGTAACCTTTGCTGTTGTTGTTGAAGCTGCTCTTGTTGTTGAAGTTGTTGTTGTTGTTGACGTTGTTGCTGGTTTTGTCCTTGTTGTCATCACTGTCGTTGTTTTGTTGTTGTTGTTTTGTTGCTGTTGTTGTTGTTGTCACTGTTGTTATTGTCACTGATGTTGTTTTTATTGTCGTTGTTTTGTTGTTGTTGCTGGTGTTGTTGCTGTCACTGTTGTTAGTTGTCACTGGTGTTGTTTTGTAGTCGTGTCGTTGTTGTTGTCACTGTTGTCGTTTTGTTGCTGTTGTTGACGTTGCTGCTGCTATTGTTGTTGTTGTTGTTGTCACTGTAATTGTTGCTGTTGTTGTTGTCACTGTTGTTGTTTTGTTGCTGTTGTTGACGTTGCTGCTGCTATTGTTGTTGTTCTTGTTGTCACTGTAATTGTTGTTGTTGTTGTTGTCACTGTAATTGCTGTTGTTGTTGTTGTCACTGTAATTGTTGCTGTTGTTGTTGTCACTGTTGTCGTTTTGTTGCTGTTGTTGACGTTGCTGCTGCTATTGTTGTTGTTGTTGTCACTGTAATTGTTGTTGTTGTTGTTGTCACTGTAATTGTTGTTGTTGTTGTTGTCACCTTCGTCGTTGTTGTTGTCACTGTAATTGTTGCTCAGTGTTGTTGTTGTCATGTTATTGTTGTCGCTGTTGTTGTTGCTGTTGTCCACGTTGGCAACGATAGTTGGCAACCGGGATGATGTACTGAAAAAGAAATCCACCCTGGTAGGTACACAGATATATATATAAGCATTCACTCAAGGCCGGACAAGCGCGTTGGGTTATGCTGCTGTCAGTCACGGGCTGGCATGCGCATCTGATAGCAGATGTGGTGTAGCGTATATGGATTTGTCCGAATACGGCGACGACTCCTTGAGAAACTGAAACTGAAGCTTTGAAATAAACACAGCCGTGTTGCGTGAGATCACCGTCTGTGAGATATTACCCACTGTCTGTTGTTGTTTTTTGTTGTTGTTGTTTGAGGAAGGAGGCAGAATGGTTAAGACGCTCAGCTGCCAATACAGAGAGTCCGTGAGGGTGTGGGTTCGAATCCCGCTCTCGCCCTTTCTCCTAAGTTTGACTGGAAAATCAAACTGAGCGTCTAGTCTTTCGGATGAGACGATAAACCGAGGTCCCGTGTGCAGCACGCACTTGGCGCACTGAAAAAGAACCCATGGCAACGAGAGTGTTGTCCTCTGGCGAAATTACGTAAAATGAAATCCACTTTCATAGGTACACAAATATGTAAGCATGCACTCAAGGCCTGACTAAGCGCGTTGGGTTATGCTGCTGGTCAGGCATCTGCTCAACAGATGTGGTGTAGCGTGTATGGATTTGTCCGAACGCAGTGACGCCTCCTTGAGAAAGTGAAACTGAAACTGAAACTGTTGTTGTTTGTTTTGTTTTTTTGTTTTTTTCACAAAGAATGACTGTATGAACCACAATGTGTCGCCGAGGGTCTTACTGATTTCTACGTCTCCTGCCCTCAGTTCAGACCACATGCCTTGTGTGTGTGTGTGTGTGTGTGTGTGTGTGTGTGTGTGTGTGTGTGTGTGTGTGTGTGTGCGTGTGTGTGTGTGTGTAGTGTGCGCGCCTGTGTCAACTGCCCTCAGTTCAGACCACATGCCCTGTGTGTGTGTGTGTGTGTGAGTGTGTGAGTGTCAGTTGTAGTGTATGTGTGTGTGTGCCTGTTTGTCTGTCGCGTGTGTGTTTATGTGTGTGTGTGTGTGTGTGTGTGTGTGTGTGTGTGTGAAAACGAGAGAAAGAGATAAAAGTTTTGTAATACCTTGTGATCATTTTACACGGAAGGACGAACGAGTTGTCTGTCCAAGTTATATTTAAACGTGTTTATCTCCCTTCCTCCACAGATATTCAACGCTGTCAGGGCGAGTTTTGCCAGCGACGCCACGAAGGAGGAATTACTGTCCAAGTTGACTACCGTGTACGGTCCACAGCCGCAGTGATATCACTGCATGGGGGGTGGGCAGCAGCTATATTATACAGTGATTTCTGTACGGTCTCTGTGTGGCAGTAGCTGAAAATAATAAGTGGATTTATACGGTTGCTTCGGCTTACAGTTGATTTTGGTGTGTCAGTGCGTGTATGCAATGACTGAGTATGATGCGGAATACTCTAATGCAATGCTTGTCTACAAGAGTTGGTAACAAAATCCTCGCCTCCTCTCTTTATTTATACAATATGATAATTGCCATGAATTCACTTCCCATGTTCCAGCTGTCGGTGTCTGTCACTCTGTCTCTCCTTTGCAGTCCCTGTTATCATTGTCTTCTTCTTCTTTTTTTTCTTTTTCTTCTTCTTCTTCTTCTTCTTCTCAAGTCTTCTTCATCTTTTCTCTAATAATCATTTTATTTTATAATGATTTGATCTTTTCAATGATAAAATGTGTCGTTGTGTCGTACTTAGATTGTGTACATGTTTTTATTTATCCGCTTTATTTTCATGTGTAATTTGTGTGTGTGTGTGTGTGTGTGTGTGTGTGTGTGTGTGTGTGTCTGTGCCGGTTTTGCAATTGATATGTCAGTCTTTTTTTCTTTTTCTTTTTTTTTTTCCTTTTTTTTTAAACTTTTTTTTCGCTTTTCTTTCTTTTTTGATTTGAGGGCTGGCTGTAAAAAAAAAAAAAAAAAAAAAAAAAAAAAAAAAAGCAGGTCCATCAAGGACGGGGTCAGTGACAATGAAAGGGGTCACCAAAGGGTCTAGATGAAGGTCGCAGGCACGTGAAGCATGAATAAGGTCAAGCCGGCCGGAGTGTCGATGTCGTCGTTATGTAAGAAAAAGCTGAAACCAAGTCTCTTCAACTTCTCACGCTCTCCCAGGTCCCGGCAGTGGGAAAACAGTCTCTGCCTTGACCGAGCAGAGCTCCGGAATGAAGGGAAGTCTTGAAATATAAGGTGATCGTGATTCTGTTTTTGACGATCTTCCAAAAACTGTCAGTCGAATAGTTGTACTTTTGGCCAGCTCCGTGGGAAGAGCTGTAACTGACTGACCCACTGCAGACCCTGGAACGACAGGACCTGACCATTCTGATCATAATCAGTGACCAGGAAACATGTGGCGCCGTTTCAGTGATGGCTGGGTAACGACGCAGGGGGATATTCCGCCTTCAAGTTTCTATCAGTTCTTGTACACACACACACACACACACACACACACACACACACACACACACACACACACAGACAACAACACAACACACACACACACACACACACACACACACACAACAACAACAACAACAACAACAACAACAACACACACACACACACACACACACACAGGGACAGAGAGAGAGAGTACGAAGGTACTGATGAAGCAAAAATGGAAGGAAAAAAAATCAATACACGTCTGATTGACACAGGCTCAGTCATCGAACCACTGACGGCAGCCATCACAACCATTTCAGCTCAACCACCACCTCTATATCCTCCTGCCCATTGTTACGTGTGTGTGTGTGCGTGCGTGTGTATGTGGTGTGTGTGTGTGTGCTAGGGATTTTCTGGTCGCCGTTCAGTTTCAGTTTCAGTAGCTCAAGGAGGCGTCACTGCGTTCGAACAAATCCATATACGCTACACCACATCTGCCAAGCAGATGCCTGACCAGCAGCGTAACCCAACGCGCTTAGTCAGGCCTTGAGAAGAAAAAAAAACCGAATATTTTTTTTGTTTCTGTCCCTGAGAAATGTTTGTGTCTATACCACACACACACACACACACACACACACACACACACACACACACCTGCACTCACGCTTACATTCTTCGAAAGGATCTAATAATAATAATGATAATACCAGCAGCAGAGAGAGAGGGAGGGAGTGGGGTAGGTGGATACTACGGAAATGAAGTCTTTTTTCAAGTGAAGCGGAACGAACGTAGAACTGAACTCCTGTCTGTTGGGTGGCCTAGGAAAGACGGCCAGAGACAAAAAGAACGACAACTCCGCGGCAGGAAAGGAAGACAACAGCGGCAGACAGCGACAAGGGAGATAATCACCTGGAAATGACATTCATCTCCAGCGCGGCCGTTTCCCCGCAGCGGGGGGTGTTGGGAGGAGGGGGAGGGAGTTTCTGTGCACTGGATAATGAACTGGAGTGAGGTGTAGGGGGAGGGGTTTAGATATTATGTACAATGATTAGCTTTTATTCTAAAAAAAAATATATATATATATTGAAATGTGTATGTGTCTCTCTCTCTCTCTCTCTCTCTCTCTGTGTGTGTGTGTGTGTAGCATGATATATATGTACACAGATAGATAGATAGATAGATATACTGTCCTAAATCCCTTTTGGCCAATAGAGTGTGGGTGTAACTTGAGCAAGAGACTCTCCACAATACTTAAGATTCTAGCCCACATAGTCGGGACAGCAGTTAATACCGTCTCTGCTGTTTTGATGGTCATAGTCGAAAACGACTATCACACATATGTATACACAACTGCATGACACTGTTTTTGCACACATCTAATCTACATATATGAGCTGATTATTTCACACATCTAAACCCTTCTATCCTTCCAGGATATATATATGTGTGTGTGTGTGTGTGTGTGCTTGTGTGTGCGCATTTATATATATATATATATATATACAAATCTATATTTCTACCCAATGAAAGGGCGCCACTTCAGAATCATGGTTAGATTGTGCGTGCTGGCTATCTAGGCAAATTAGTTCGTGTCCAAGTCGTCTGGGCGTCGGTCGCTTGCATCACTGGCACAGCTCGCGCGCGCGCGCGCGCGCGCGCGCGTGTGTGTGTGTGTGTGTGTGTGTGTGTGTGTGTGTGTGTGTTAAAACTTGACTGAAACTTGTGTGAACAAAAAGAGATCTGCTAACAGCAATGGAATTGTTGGGAGTGACAGATTAGCGGGAAATTGTCATCCCGATGACGGAATTTTAACCCGACAAACGGGTGGTGTGCTTCCAGTTGTTTTTTTTTTTAAGTTTTTTTTTTTTTTAATAATTCGAACGATAAACTTTCCTTTATAGATCCTCGCCCCCCTCTCCCCTCCACACCTTCCCCCACTCAGCGCACTCAGCCTGCTGTGCAAATGACCCCCCGTGTATGTGAAGCGCTCAGAGCTCTCTCTCTCTCTCTTTGACCGAGGATAGGCGCTATATGAGTATCAATCCATATCAAGTTTATCATTATCACTCCCCCCCACCCACCCACCCCACTCCATCCCCACTTGATTTTCTGCCCCACTGAGCAGCGTCCAGTTCTCTTTTTGGCGTTCTTCTTCTTTCTTCTTCTGCGTTCCCCGTGATCATGGTCTCAGACTTGCAGTTCTATGCTGGAAATGAAGGTGGTGGTCTTGATGAGGTCTTCTTTGGTGCCCCAGAGTTTTTCTGCCAGTGTGGCTCCATAGGGCCACTGCTGCGTCCGTGCATCTTGATACAGGGGGCAGGACTGCAGGATGTGCTCCGGGGTTTGTGGGCCTGTCTTACACGGGCAGTCAGGAGTGTGTGACAGCTTCATTCGGTACATGTGGTCTCGCAGGCGGCAGTGCCCCGTGTGTAGTCGGAATATGATTGTCTCAGTGCTGGAATCGCTGCAGGTGAGGCATCTGGTCATCAGGTTTTGGCGTAGTCTCAGCCGACGGCAAACGGCAGAAGGCGTCAATTCTCGTCACGATCATCTGGACGTCAGGCCCGGTGAGTAAGCGAATGTTATGTGTTTTGTTGTTGTTGCTTCTTTCTTCTTCGTTGCTGAGGGCCCACAATCACAACAACAATAACAACAACGATAATGATAATAATAATGATAATGAAGAAGAAGATGATGATGATGATAATGATGATAATGACAGTAACAACAACGATATAGTTATAAAGCGCTTTCAAATCTCTCGACTGAAGCGCTTTACAATAACACGTCATTGAGACACAAACTACACGAGAACACAGACAGACAGACAGTTTTTGCTCCGCTGAGAGATGACAGACACACTAACACAGAGGTACAGACGGACAGACAGACAAACCAACAGAGATCCAACCAGAGAAGCAGAACACACAAACAGGTAGAAAGAAAAACAGGAAGGGAGACAGACAGACACAGACAGACAGACAGAGACAGATCGAAAACAGAGAGACAGAGCATACAGAAAGAAAGACAGAGAGTCAGACAAACAGACAGAGACAAACAGACACAGACAAACCGACAGAGATCCAAACATAGAGCATACAAACAGACAGAAAGAAAGACACAGAGAGAGACAAACAGACACAGACAAACCGACAGTGATCCAAACACAGAGCATACAAACAGACAGAGAGAAAGACAGAGAGTCAGACAAACAGACAGAGACAGACAAACCGGCAGAGATCGAAAACAGAGAGACAGAGCATACAAACAGATAGAGAGAAAGACACAGAGAGAGACAAACAGACACAGACAGACCGACAGAAATCCAAACACAGAGCATACAAACAGACAGAAAGAAAGCACAGGGAGGGAGACAGAGACAGACAGACCGACAGAGATCCAGAAGCAGAGAAACAGAGCACACAAACAGACAGACAGAGAGAAAGACAGAGAGTCAGACAAACAGAGACAGACAAACAGACAGAGATCCAAACATAGAGCATACAAACAGACAGAAAGAAAGCACAGGGAGGGAGACAGAGACAGACAGACCGACAGAGATCCAGAAGCAGAGAAACAGAGCACACAAACAGACAGACAGAGAGAAAGACAGAGAGTCAGACAAACAGAGACAGACAGACAAACCGACAGAGATCCAGAGACAGAACATACAAACAGGCAGAAAGAAAGACATGGAGACAAACAATCAGAGACAGACAGACAAACCGACAGAGATCCAAACAGAGCACATGCAAACAGACAGACAGAAAGACAGGGAAGGAGACAAACAGACAGACACACACACAGACAGAGACAGAAAGACGGAAAGTCGGCAAGCTACATTCCCAGCGGCGGTGCGACCTTTGGAGGGTCCAGGGTGTCTCGGGCTTTAACGAGGGGCTTAGGGGCGAGTGCTGTGCCAGCTGACGTCACCTTGTAACCCGCGTGACGTTGCACGGCGAAGCTAACGTCTCCTGTTTTTTTTTTAACGTCCAACAACGCTGGGGCTTAGTATCAACACAGGAAGGAATGAAGGATAAACGGGGGGGGGGGGGGGGGGGGGGGGGATTATATATATAATAAAACAAAGTTGAAAACCAACACCTATTTTGTTAAACAAAATAATAATAAAAAAAATCTAAATTTTTCGCTGCCAGCCGGCAGCTTGGTCACAGACTACACTTATAACAGGTGACGTAATGTTATTATTTTTTACGTCATCTTTCTGACCTTACATGACGTCTTCTACTACGTAAATATGTCATGTTCTAAATATTCCTTCAATTGTCTATGTACACATCTCTCTTTCTCTCTGTCTCTGTCTCCCTCTCTCTCTCTCTCTGTGTATCTCAGTGATCGTGTGTGACCAACACTATATATAAGATAAAACCCAGGGGAAATGATCTTGGACCAACACCTTGACCACATCTCACCCCCATGGATAAGACCATAGCCACGAACAACTTGACCGTAATTTAACTCTCTCCATACGAACGGCGAAAGAGACGACGTTAACAGCGTTTCATCCCAATTACCATCATCAAAATATTACAAGCGGAACGCTCTTATACTGAAGAGGTGAATGTTGACAAAGAATACCACAATTCTGACGACGGAAGCTAAAGGTTGGGTCATTCAGACACCCACTGGACATCCGAGGGGTCTGTGTAGAGAAGAGAGGACTGGCCGTACTGAGTGAGCTCATTGCCGATAGGTCGTTAAACTCAACTCTACCAGGAATGATTTGTTGAAGAAGAGCAAGAAAAAAAAGAGAAGAACAGGAAGAAGAAGAAGAAGAAGAAGAAGCAGAAGAAGAAGAAACAAAAACAAAGGGATGAACAGACGAAAGACGTTCTCTCCTGTTCAAGAATCTCACTTGTTTTGTATTTGTATTTGTATTTCTTTTTATCACATCAGATTTTTCTGTGTGAAATTCGGGCTGCTGTCCCCAGGGAGAGCGCGTCGCTACACTACAGCGCCACCCATTTTTTTTTGTATTTTTTCCTGCGTGTAGTTTTATTTGTTTTTTCCTATCGAAGTGGATTTTTCTACAGAATTTTGCCAGGAACAACCCTTTTGTTGCCGTAGGTTCTTTTACGTGCGCTAAATGCATGCTGCACACGAGACCTCGTTTTATCGTCTCATCCGAATGACTAGCGTCCAGACCACCACTCAAGGTCTAGTGGAGGGGGAGAAAATATCGGCGGCTGAACCATGATTCGAACCAGCGCACTCAGATTCTCTCGCTTCCAAGGCGGACGCGTTACCTCTAGGCCATCACTTCACTAGTGTCTCTTATTCTTTTATGGTGCGTATGTTTCATGTTTTTATGTTGGTGTTTACAACGAGCCCTATGATGGCACACATCATTTTCCATGTGGATTAACTCACTCAGTACGGCCAGTCCTCTCTTCTCCTCTACACAGACCCCTCGGATGTCCAGTGGGTGTCTGAATGACCCAACCTTTAGCTTCCGTCGTCAGAATTGTGGTATTCTTTGTCAACATTCACCTCTTCAGTATAAGAGCCTTCTGCTTGCAATATTTTGATGATGGTAATTGGGGTGAAACGCTGTTAACATCGTTTCTTTCGCCGTTCGTATGGAGAGAGTTAACTGAGTGTTTTTTGAATTGAATTTAAATTTGAATTGAATTGAATTAAAAGACGGAAAGAAACGAGAAAAAGAAGAAAGAACACACACACACACGCACGCACACACACACACACACACACACACACACACACACACACACATCTAGAATTTTACAAGGACGCAGTGACAAATGATAAAATTGAACCGTATTTAAATAATACAGCAAATACACAACACAGGAAATCACTATGTTACGAATCAGCGCCTGTGACTTACAAATCGAACAGGGAAGATATAAAAATACAGTGAAAGAGCAGACTGTGTGATACTTGCAACAGTTTAAAAGATGAGATTCGCCTTTTAGACAATTGTGTAAAATACAGTTCTTACAGACACAGATTCCTAATCAATATATGTCGTCCAAATGCAAAGCCTAGTAAACTGATCCCTCTAACAGAATTACAGCCAAGGCTGGCGAAATTTGTTGACAAATGTTTCTCTTCTTAATATGCTCGTGTTTATGTTTCATTGTGTCTTATAAACTTTAAGGTTTTATGACAATAAAAAATATTCTATTCCATTCACACACACACACACACACACACACACACACACACACACACACACACACACACACACACACACACACACACCTACCAAGCAATAAACACGACTTTACACAATCCTAACAACATGTCCTGTCGTGAATCCACACATCACTCTTTTCTAATGGGATGTTGGTTTCGTTGGAACCTGAAAGAGGGGGTGGGGGAGAGGGGAGGAGGGAGAGGAATCTTCGTAAGGGAAGGTGGAAAGAAAGGGGGCGGGTAGGGGGAGGGGTCGGGGGCACGGGGGGAGGGGGGGGGGGGCGTGTTAGTTGGTGATGCAGAGAGGGGATGAAGGGAAATGCACGGTTTCGCTGTTGTCAAAGGGAAGGTATTAGATACAACGATATCAGTGAAGTGTTGGTCCAATGATAGTGCGTACGCTTAGGAAGCGAGGGACTATCAGCACGCTGGTTCGAATCCCACACTCTTGCCGGCATCTTCTCCCCCTCCACTAGACCTTGAGTGGTGGTCTGGACGCTAGTCATTTGGATGAGGCGATAAACCATGGTCCCATGTGCAGCATGCATTTAGCGTACGCAAAAGAACCCACAGCAACGAAAGGGTTGTCCATGGCAAAAATTCTGAAGAAAATTTCACTTTGATAGGAAAAACAAGTACACTTGCAGTCAGAGAAAAGAAAAAAAAAACGACCCAAAAACGAAAAAGACGGGTCGCGCTCTCTCTTTGGAGAGCAGCCCGAATTTCATACACAGATATCTGTTATGATAAGTTATACAACGCAAAGCCTGACTAAGCGCGTTGGGTTACGCTGCTGGTCAGGCATCTACTTGGCAGATGTGGTGTAGCGTATATGGATTTGTCCGAACGCAGTGAGCTACTGAGCTACTGAAACTGAAACTATACAACGCAATGCAATACAATACAATGCTATGCAATGTAATACAATACAATGCAACGCAATGTGATGCAATGCAATGTAATGCAATGCAATGTGATGCAATGTGATGCAATGCAATGCAATGAGGAAGCATGCGTGATCGTAAACTGAGGCAAGTTCTGTGTTGAATGTGTGTGTGAGTTTGTGTTCTTCTTGTTCTATCTGTCTTTTGCTATTTTCTCCAACTTTGTGTGTGTGTGTGTGTGTGTGTGTGTGTGCGTGCGTGCGTGCGTGTGTGTGTGTGGTGTGTGTGTGTGTGTGTGTGTGTGTGTGTTCTTCCTCTTCTATCTGTCTTTTGTTATTCTCTCTCTCTCTCTCTCTCTCTCTCTCTCTCTCTCTCTATCTCTGTGTGTGTGTGTGTGTGTGTGTGTGTGTATGTGTGTGTGTGTGTGTGTGTGTGTGTGTGTGTGTGTGTGCCAGTGTGTGTGAGAATTCGCGCGTGTTCCTCTTCTATCTGTCTTTTGTTGTTTTCTCTAACTCTGTGTGTGTGTGTGTGTGTGTGTGTGTGTGTGTGTGTGTGTGTGTGTGCGTGTGTGTGTGTGTGTGCGTGTGTGCGCTGATAAATGGGATGAAACAGCCGTGGCGAAAACCCAAAAACCCAAAACAAAAAACAAAAAAAACAAAGACAAAAAAACCAACAACAAACAAACACCGAAATAATTAGGGGACTGGAGCAAGTGACAAATCTTTAAACTTCCCGATAAAAGAAAAAAAAGGGAAAAACATAACAGAACAGCACAGAACAGAATACAAAAGAACAGAAGAGAAACAGCGTCTGCAAATTTCCCATCATACAGTTGGAACACAGTGGAATTGACATCCACGACTCATCATTCGTGAGAACGACACAAAGTCTTACCACTGGAAGTTGACCCCGTTTCTCACTTACTTTAGGAAAAAAAAAGAGTCTATAAACTTTACAACTTCACCTTTTTTTCTTTTCTTTTTTTTTTTTTTTTTAAAGTCCCACCTTGTTCGGGTCGAGCGACTTAATGAACCCAATAGACTAAACCTAATTACATGGCTTTCGGTTATAACGAGCTAATGAGCACGGGATAGCAGGCAGGCGACAAAACACCTTCGGTTCGTAATAAGTTAATCACATTCTATCACAGAATTTATTTCGTGACTTTGAAAAACTAGCGGTTAATGAACTCCTCGATAGAAGTCGCCTCACCCCGACACCCCACACCCTCCCTCCTCTCCCTCCCTTCCCTCCTCCCTTCCTTTGAGGTGAAAATGAATTCGCATGAATTCAACAGTGGAACCCTGCTTGGTGACGTCACGCTGCACTATTATCGAGTGTTTTGAAGCGCTGACCGAGACTATTTTGACAAGAGTCGGGGAAGGCTACTTCCGGTTCAGCGGCTGACAACATGGAGACACATGTACATCAGCTTGGCCAGGTGAGTTGAATGTTTCGCAGTGTTAAAATGTTCTATAAATATATACATAATATTACACACACACACACACACACACACACACACACACACACACACACACACTCACACACAGATATATATATATATATATATAGAGAGAGAGAGAGAGAGAGAGAGGCCGGGACGAGAGAGTGAGGCTGACGACCTGCACAACTCTCCCCTCACTTACAATCCAAGTCAAGCGGAAGTCATGACTTCATGCCAACACGTGGAAGACCGCTTGCCCTGTACCGTCCATCTTGGCGTAGCAAGATCACCACAGGAACCCGTGCAGCTGAAGTCAGGCATCCTCTGCCTGTCAGTGTACGTTGTGATAAATCATTGACATCCTCTGTCTGCCTGTCAGTGTACGTCGCGATAAATCATTGACATCCTCTGTCTGCCTGTCAGTGTACGTTGTGATCAATCATTGACATCCTCTATCTGCCTGTCAGTGTACGTTGCGATAAATCATTGACATCCTCTGCCTGTCAGTGTACGTTGTGATAAATCATTGACATCATCTGTCTGTCAGTGTACGTTGTGATTAATCATTGACATCCTCTATCTGCCTGTCAGTGTACGTTGTGATAAATCATTGACATCCTCTGTTTGCCTATCAGTGTACGTTGTGATAAATCATTGACATCCTCTGTCTGCCTGTCAGTGTACGTCGCGATAAATCATTGACATCCTCTGTCTGCCTGTCAGTGTACGTTGTGATCAATCATTGACATCCTCTGTTTGCCTATCATTGTACGTTGTGATAAATCATTGACATCCTCTGTTTGTCAGTGTACGTTGTGATAAACCATTGACATCCTCTGTTTGTCAGTGTACGTTGTGATAAATCATTGACATCCTCTGTCTGCCTGTCAGTGTACGTTGCGATAAATCATTGACATCATCTGTCTGTCAGTGTACGTTGCGATAAATCATTGACATCCTCTGTTTGCCTATCAGTGTACGTTGCGATAAATCATTGACATCCTCTGCCTGTCAGTGTACGTTGTGATGAATCATTGACATCCTCTGCCTGTCAGTGTACGTTGCGATAAATCATTGACATCCTCTGCCTGTCAGTGTACGTTGTGATAAATCATTGACATCCTCTGCCTGTCAGTGTACGTTGTGATAAATCATTGACATCCTCTGTTTGTCTGTCTGTGTACGTTGTGATAAATCATTGACATCCTCTGTTTGCCTATCATTGTACGTTGTGATAAATCATTGACATCATCTGTTTGTCAGTGTACGTTGTGATAAATCATTGACATCCTCTGTTTGTCAGTGTACGTTGTGATAAACCATTGACATCCTCTGTTTGTCAGTGTACGTTGTGATAAATCATTGACATTCTCTCTCTGCCTGTCAGTGTACGTTGTGATAAATCATTGACATCCTCTGTCTGCCTGTCAGTGTACGTTGTGATAAATAATGGACTTCCTCTGTCTCCCTTTCAGTGTACATTGTGATGAACCATTGACATCCTCTGTCTGCCTACTGGTGTACGTTGTGACAAATAATTGACCTTTATCTGCTTTCAGTGTCTCTTCGCGTTTCCCTGTCCATAAACTGTCTGCCTAAGTCATTCGAGACCCGTCTAAAATGCCCCCCCACCCCCCCACCCCTTACTGGACGCTAATGTAATCAAAGCAGAGGAGGAAGGGTAGTAAATTCATTTTAACTGGGGTAAATTTACTCCATGTGTGTCTGTTAAGCTGCCCATGTCCTTCGGGTGTTCGTGGGAGGTTGGGGGGCGGAGGAGGGGGTCTGCAGGGTTGGGGGATGTGGGGGGTGGGGGTGGGGGGTGGGGTAATCCAACTAGAGGATAAAGGAGTGGGGGGGGGGGGGGTCAGTTTCGACCAGTCAAAATCCACCCTCTGTGTCCATACCAGGCTCGTCGACATAGACTCGGGGTTAGTCTGGACTCACCAGATTTGACCCCGGTGTAAAAAAAACAACTGGGGAACCTATTGGCTGCCACACCGGTTTCCAACTGTGTACTGACATCAAACTTGTCCTTTTCGGGGCATCGCACGTGTTTTGTCGTAATTTTCATTTCAACGGCCTCGTGTTCTGATGTGAAGAACTGTCTGTCATTCATTTGGTTTTTATTTATTTGCTTCTTTGCTTCTTTCTTGTTCTTCGTAAAACCTATTTTATGAAGAATACCAGTAATCTGATATATTACGAATGTGTTGATGAATTTTATCATGCTAGTCATAAAGAATGATATTGAATAGGAAAATAATTATTTGGTGTATTGTGTGCACTGTGGGGGTAAAAAGAAAGAAAGAAATGAAAAGGAAAGAAGGAAAGGACGAACAAACAAACAAACAAAAACGTAAAAAAAAAAAACGGAAAAAAAAGAAAGAAAGAAGAGATGAAAGTAAAGGAGAGGAGGCAAATGAAGAGA
>NC_134891.1:26460384-26472884 GCF_041734735.1 Babylonia areolata
CACACACACACACACACACACACACACACACACACCACCGACCTCTCCTCGGCTGGCCCTCCTCAAAAGCCCAGTCCCCGAGAAAGGGCGGCCAGGCATAGCGATCACACACACACACACACACACAAACACACACACACACACAACACACACACACACACACACACACACGACACACACACACACACACACACACACACACACCACCGACCTCTCCTCGGCTGGCCCTCCTCAAAAGCCCAGTCTCCGAGAAAGGGTGGCCAGGCATAGCGATCACACACACACACACACACACACACACACACACACACACACACACACACACACACACACACACACGACACACACACACACCACCGACCTCTCCTCGGCTGGCCCTCCTCAAAAGCCCAGTCCCCGAGAAAGGGCGGCCAGGCATAGTGATCACACACACACACACACACACACAACCACACACACACACACACACACACACAGACACACACACACACCACCGACCTCTCCTCGGCTGGCCCTCCTCAAAAGCCCAGTCCCCGAGAAAGGGCGGCCAGGCATAGCGATCACACACACACACACACACACACACACACACACACACACACACACACACACACCACCGACCTCTCCTCGGCTGGCCCTCCTCAAAAGCCCAGTCCCCGAGAAAGGGCGGCCAGGCATAGCGATCAGAGAGCGTCAGACTGCTGTAGAAATGGGCCAGGGGTGACGGCGGGCACCTGGCTGCCTCCTCCGCCGCCCGCTCCTCCTCCTCCACCCTCTCCTCGATCGGCGGGAAGGAGCTGGGGGAGGGGGCTCGCGAGGATGGGGAGTGGGAGGGGGAGGGGGAGGAGCCCGTGGAACTCATGGCGTGGTGTGGAGTGGCCTCCCTTTTTTTTCCTCCTCCTCCTCCTCCTCTTCTTCTTCTTCTTCTCCTTCTTCTGTCTGGAACCGGACCTGGGGAAGGAAGAAGATGGAGGAGGAGGAGGAAAGGAAGTGGGTGATGGGTGGATGGAGGGAGGGAGGGGGGGAGGGAGAGAGGGAGGGATGGAGGGATGGATGGAGGGATGGATGAATGGATCGGTGGAGGGAGGGAGGGAGGGATGGATGGAGGGAGGGAGGGATGGAGGGATGAATGGAGGGAGGGAGGGAGGTAGGGGTGGATGGAGGGATAAAGGGATGGATGGATGGATGGGTGATGAGGCGATGGAGAGGGAAGAGGTGAGAGGAGCTGGTAAGGGGGAGAGATGGATGTTGGTGAGAGAGAGAGAGAGAGAGAGAGAGAGAGAGAGAGAGAGAGAGAGAGAGAGAGAGAGAGATCGTTCGTTTATTCATTTATAGTCTGTTCATCTGAGATGATGATATCAGACTGAAAATAAATGACATTATTATTATTATTATTATTATTATTATTTGTATTAGTGTTATTATGTCTATCATTGTGATGATTATTATTATTATTAATTAGAAATCATCATTTGTGAAAACCAATGGCAGCGGAAGAGAGAGAGAGAGAGAGAGAGAGAGAGAGAGAGAGACAGACAGACAGACAGACAGACAGACAGACAGACAGACAGACAGACAGAAAAAAACCACCCCCAAACAAACAGACAAAACAAGACAAATTCTTTATCAACGAGGGTATAATCATTAGTTTTATCTTATCGTACTTTTTTTTCTTTTGACATCAAGCCACCAAGGGCAGAAGAGAAGAATACATTTAACCCCCCCTCCCCCCCGCCCCCCTCGCCCCCACCACTCAAGGTCTAGTGGAGGGGGAGAAAATGCTGGCAATAGTGGGATTTTAAGCCGTTGAATACAGAAAATTGCACGACTCTGCATCGATCTCGAGAGAAACAAAATCCTGTAACAAGGTCTGGAAGCTCCTATGAGAAAAACGTGTTTCCTGGTTTTAAATGCGTTCAATTACGGAAAATTTCACATACTGTATATTCATATCATCAAGAAAAGATGTGTATCATTGACAAAAAGACTGGCTCTGAACACGTAATGTTTAATTAATAATTTGCGTGTCTGTGCGAATGGGTTTTTTTTGGGTTTTCTTTTTGTTCTTTTGATACTAGTCTTTTTGTTTGTTGGGTATGTGTGAATGAAAGAAGTTTGTATGTATGTAACATATTTGAGAGAGGAAAAAAGAGTAGCTGTGACTGCTCCAGTGAGAGAGGAAAGAAGGGTAACTCTGACTGCTCCAGTGAGAGAGGAAAGAAGAGTAACTCTGACTGCTCCAGTGAGAGAGGAAAGAAGGGTAACTCTGACTGCTCCAGTGAGAGAGGAAAGAAGAGTAACTCTGCTCCAGTGAGAGAGGAAAGAAGGGTAACTCTGACTGCTCCAGTGAGAGAGGGAAGAAGGGTAACTCTGACGAAGAGGGAGACGTTCGTTCAACTGTCATTTTTCTGCCACATCCCAGACTTATTGATAGGCTTACATCCCCTAAAAAAAATTTTTTTTAAAGAAAAGAAAAGATTCAAAAAAGAAAAAAAAATTAAAAGGTCAGTGTTGTTTAGCATGGAGCAAACTGGGAGTGTGAGGACAGTTTCAGTTTCAGTTTCAGTAGCTCAAGGAGGCGTCACTGCGTTCGGACAAATCCATACACGCTACACCACATCTGCCAAGCAGATGCCAGACCAGCAGCGTAACCCAACGCGCTTTGTCAGGCCTTACTGACTTACTGTGTATGTGCGTGCAGGTTCGACTGTTTATGTGTATGTATGTGTCCGTGTTGAATGCCGTGAGTTGGTTGTGCAATATGCGTCCACACTGTTCCTGTTCTCGCGCCTAGTATTCAGTACACTGTTGTGAGTCCCCACAACATCAGCACGTTGGTTCAGTATTTCGATCGTGTGTCTGTTTTGACCGGATTATTGAGATGGGTACGCGCGCGCATGTGTGTGTGTGTGTGTGTGTGTGTGTGTGTGTGTGTGTGTGTGTGTGTGTGTGTGTGTGACAGACAGAGACAGAGATGGAGACAGAGACTAAGCCGTACAGACGCGGGAGAAAGACAATGGCAGACCGTAGTACAAAGCGAATCCTGTACCCGACCCCCCACCCCCACCCTCCTAAACAGAGAGGAAAGGCGGGGGGAGAGGGAAGGGGGAAGGGCAGGGGGGGGGGGGGGTAGGCATGGAATGACAGAAGATTGTTTATCTGCCCATGGGTGGGGGTCTCCATTCCTCTCTTCTTCCTCGTTCGTTAATTAATTAACGCAGCGAGGGTTCCCTGGCCGAGGCCAACATGTTAATGGCGCACACTTTTCTGGCGAGCTGTATGACTATTAATTTACTGTGGGCTAGAGTTTCCTCGCCAATTTGTTCATTATGATGCCATGCAGCTTTTTTAAGACTCCGCCTGATCTTTGCATAAACCCATCACGTTGATCAGGACTTATGGAAACCGTATCATCAGGTTATGGAAACAAGAACATGCCCAGCATACACCCCCACACCCCTCCCACCGAAGACGGAGTATGGCTGCCCACATGACGAGGTAAAAACGGTCATACACGTAAAAGCCCACTCGTGTACATATGAGTGAACGCGGGAGTTGCAGACCACGAACAAAGAAGAAGAAGAAGAAGAAGATAAGGCAATGAGAAGAGGTTCTTCTTCTTCTTTACGTTACACGACCAACATCGACTTGCTGATGACTCTGTCGTGGTTCATGCGTGCTGGGTATTTTCGTGTCTCCATAACCCACCGAACACTGACATGGGTTACAGGATCTTTAACGTGCGTATTTGATCTTCTGCGTGCGTTTTCACACGAAGGGGGTTCAGGCACTAGCAGGTCTGCACATATGTTGTCCTGGGAGATCGGAAAAATCTCCACCCTTTACCCACCAGGCGCCGTTACCGTGATTCGAACCCCGGACCCTCAGATTGAAAGCCCAACGCTTAAACCACTCGGCTATTGCGCCCGTTGATGGATCCTCACGTTTTCTACTGATGTCACTTTGTTCAGCACACTGTGACTCCTGTCTTCGCGGTGCTGTACATTCATGTCAGAAAGAAGAAAGCAGACCGATGCTGTGGAGATGTGGTTAGCGTCACGGACTGACGACTGGGAGAGCGCAAGTTCGAACCTCACTGTGATCTTCCAGCCTGTGGTCACCTCTATGAGTGTGTTTGGCCCTGGTGGAAGACGGGAACGACACCTGCCATCCGCTTCACGGACGAGCGCAACAGCTGAGTGGTTTAATTAAAACGTTGGACTCGACTTTCAATGTGAGGGTCCCGGGTTCAAATCCCGGTCACGACGGGCGCAATAGCCGAGTGGTTAAAGCGTTGGACTTTCAATCTGAGGGTCCCGGGTTCGAATCACGGTGACGGCGCCTGGTGGGTAAAGGGTGAAGATTTTTTCGATCTCCCAGGTCAACATATGTGCAGACCTGCCAGTGCCTGAACCCCCTTCGTGTGTAAACGCATGCAGAAGATCAAATACGCACGTTAAAGATCCTGTAATCCATGTCAGGGTTCGGTGGGTTATGGAAACAAGAACATACCCAGCATGCACACCCCCGAAAGCGGAGTATGGCTTCCTACATGGCGGAAAGAAACGGTCATACACGTAAAAACCCACTCGTGTACATGCGAGTGAACGTGGGAGCTGCAGCCCACGAACAAAGAAGAAGAAGAAGAAGAATCCCGGTCACGGCACGTGGTGGGTGAAGGGTGGAGATCATTCCAATCTCCCAGATCAACACATGTGCAGACCTGCTTGTACCTGAGCCCAGATAAAATAAGCACGTTAAGGATCCCGTAATCCATGTCAACGTTCGGTCCGGGGTTATTGAAACAAGAACATACCCAGCATGTACAGCCCCATCCACCCCGGAAAACAGAGTATGGCTGCCTACATGGCGGCGGGGGGTAAAAAACGGTCATACACATAAACGCCCACTCGTGTGTACGAGTGCACGTGGGAGTCGCAGCCCACGAGCGAAGAAGATTCACTTCATGGACGTATCTCTCAGTGTGACGCTCCAGCTCCCTGACCTACACTGACTGCAGGTGTCCGCGTGTGTCGAGCCTGGCTGACAATGGGCTATAGTGTGAAAGGAAGGACAGTGTACAGCCCTGTCCTGCAGCCTCAAACCTCACGGATCCAGTAGCAACAGCTGCAGCATCTCATCCTCATTCACCATCAGATGTGAACAAAATTGTTCCAAAATCTACGACGGGCGCAATAGCCGAGTGGTTAAAGCGTTGGACTGTCAATCTGAGGGTCCCGGGTTCGAATCACGGTGACGGCGCCTGGTGGGTAAAGGGTGGAGATTTTTATGATCTCCCAGGTCAACATATGTGCAGACCTGCTAGTGCCTGAACCCCCTTCGTGTGTATACGCAAGCAGAAGATCAAATACGCACGTTAAAGATCCTGTAATCCATGTCAGCGTTCGGTGGGTTTTGGAAACAAGAACATACCCAGCATGCACACCTCTGAAAACGGAGTATGGCTGCCTACATGGCGGGGTAAAAACGGTCATACACGTAAAAGCCCACTCGTGTGCATACGAGTGAACGCAGAAGAAGAAGTTCCAAAATCTAATCACGTGGCCTTTGAAGCCTAGCTGTCATGGTGACCCGAGTTTTGATTTGCCATCTACCTCCATGCTTATGCTTGGTTTCAATGTGTCCACTGTCGTTGGAGGGGCGTGGTTGTGGTGGACACTCACTCAGTCTGGCTGCAAAACTAAGTAATTATTGTCGTCAGTAGGTACGTGCATTAGTATGTAGTATCCTGCGTATGTTCAATCATAAGAGACACGACCGAACGCCAGTAAAGTGACTATGGTATCCTGTGCATGTTATAATAATAATAATAGTAATAATAATAAGTTTATCTATATAGCGTCTAATCAATTAATTTTGCTCTAAGCGCTTTATAATCATAATAGTTCCAAATAATAATTAAAAAAAAATATATAATAGTTCCAAATAATAATAAAAATATATATATAATCCCCGCAGGTTGATCCAACGAACAGACAAACATGACAATCCAAAACAAGACACCGCTTCAACGGTAATAACAACAACAATAATAATCCAGTCCACACAGCACCCCTCATGCAAAGCATGTTCAACTGCACTGCGCAGTGTTAAACCCGATGAGCAAAAAATACATTTAAAACATACATTCTGATTCAGATCAGACACTACCTACCCCCAATTAGGTAACTCTGATGCAGTGCTGGGTCTGCTTTGGTGTGTGGCTTCATGGCGACATAACTTTGACAGTTCTATATGGATTGTTGGCACTAGGACTGCGGCTGATGAGTCTAAGTGTGCGTAGGAGATTCAGAATGGTATACAGGTAATGGCATTCACAGGTAATGGCATTTACATGTAATGGCATTCAAACGGATATCCCCTCTTCAGCATCTCCCGTAAAAATATCGTAATGAAATTGATTTTTCTTTTTTTCTTTTTTTTCTTTTTTTTTTTTGTGTATGTGTGTTTTGTTTTGTTTTGTTCGTTCGTGGACTGCGACTCCCACGTACACTCGTATACACCAGTGGGCTTTAACCCCACCATGAAATACTTCTTTTTCGGTGAAGGGGGTGTTACTGGGGGTTCACATGTCGGGTATGTTCTTGTTTCCATAACCCACCGAACGCTGATATGGATTATGGGATCTTTAACAAGCGTAAATGATCTTTTGCATGCGTATACACACGAAGAGGGTTCAGGCACTGGCAGATCTGCACATCTGCTGGTCTGGCAGATCGGAAAAATATCCACCGACCGAGATTCGAAACCGGAACCCTCAGATTGGAAGTTCAACGCTTTAACCCTTTCACCGCCAAACTCGCATTTATGCACAGGCGTGGTAGAGGACCCATGTCACTGAAAGGTGACCATTCATTGGTCTGTTATCCATGAACCTACTGCTCTTGATGTTCGGTGGTAGGATAGGCCATATTTCTTTACATCGCAGGGGAAATCCCCAGCTATTCTTAGTAACTGTCTTTTCTGTGTTTATACCACATGGGAATTTTGAACTCTAAATTGACTGGAGGTGAAAGGGTTAGCCATTCGGCTGTTGCGACCGTCATAAAATGGAATGATACTGTACTTTTATTCGATTTTTTTTTTTTTACTACTTTATTTTATTTTATCTTCTTTTTTTCCCCAATGAATTCTACATAGTCTCTACTGGACAGGGATTATCAGAATCTGTCAATCATCTCCCATGCCCTAGTATAACAACAACGGGCAGATAGCCCAGCCCTGTCACAGTGCGGTATCGAACTGAGCCAAAAACAGATCAAAAGAAACCCCCAGTATCGAACACATCCACAGACGGGCGCGATAGCCGAGTGGTTAAAGCGTTGGACTGTCAATCTGAGGGTCCCGGGTTCGAATCACGGTGACGGCGCCTGGTGGGTAAAGGGTGGAGATTTTTACGATCTCCCAGGTCAACATATGTGCAGACCTGCTAGTGCCTGAACCCCATTCGTGTGTATATGCAAGCATAAGATCAAATACGCGCGTTAAAGATCCTGTAATCCATGTCAGCGTTCGGTGGGTTATGGAAACAAGAACATACCCAGCATGCACACCTCCGAAAACGGAGTATGGCTTCCTACATGGCGGGGTAAAAACGGTCATACACGTAAAAGCCCACTCGTGTGCATACGAGTGAACGCAGAAGAAGAAGAAGACATCCACAGCAGATCACAGAAACTCCACACAAGACCAGCACACAAAACAGTAAAAAGAAGAACAGGTAACTAACTGATCAGACCAGAAATAGATACACACAACCTTGGTGAAGTTGCTGTGGCAGTATCGACTTTTGACTGAAGTCTGTGCATAGGCCTGCATGAGAGCCTGTAAGAATGATGTAGGTATATCACCTGTCGGTTATTCCACCGCCTTCGCTCCCATACTTTAACCCTCCCCCCCCCCACCCCGGCCCCCCTCCTCCCCTCGCCCCTTCTCCCTTACCCCTTCCTCTTATGATCAGCCGCCCGTCCTTTCCGAGTCTCTTAGAGTAGGGAGCTGTAACGAAAGCCTGTCAAATCCTGTCAGAGGAGAACTATTTTTGTGTCCACATTATCATCCATCCACGTATCATCCGTTGTTGTGAGTGGTACGTCATCAACGTCACGTTTCCTACTGGACTTTATATATATATATATATATATATATATATATATTGAGAGATATAGATAGAGATATAAGTCCTACTGACGTAATGGACACACACATACCCACACACACACACACACAAGCACGCACGCATCACCGGCCTTCACACACACACACACACACACACACACACACACACACACACACACACACACAATAAGTGTTATCCTCTGGCAAAATTCTGCAGCAGAAATCCACTCTGAAAGGCACAGCAAGAAAAATAGGCCGCATGCACTCAAGGCCTGCCAAGCGCGGCGCTCGCTGAGTCAGTTTCACCGCTGGTCAGCCACCTGTTTAGCAAACAGTGGGGCGTAGCGTATATGGATTTGTCGGAATGCAATGACGACTCGTTGACATACTGAAGAAAAACAAAACCGTGCAACACAGTCAGCAGACTGACTCCCCAGTGCTGTAGCAGTAACCAAGGAGACTACAGCAGCACCCTCCCCACCTCCCGCACCGCACTACATATGACAAGTACAACACACACACACACACACACACACACACAGAGCGGAAGTCTTGGCGGTTTCACTGACCAAATCACTAATACATGGTGGCTCGCGTACACACACGCTTGCTGCGTCGTGATACCTTCTACGGAGTCAGTTCGTGTGCACGCCTTGAACGCTGGTGCGTTTCCCGTTAAGCAGAAATGATGAAGAACACAGTCTCACACATCCCTCCACGTAACCCCACGTCCGCTACCCTCCCCCCGCCCCTCCCGAACCTCCCCTCCCCCCGCCCCCCAACAAGATTTACCACCACCCTCCCATCAGCACATGTCACCCCACCCCCACCCCCTCCTCCATTATCAGCCATCTTTCTCTTGAAGTACAGATGCCGTGTGAATGAGACGTGTGAAATCCTATCAGACAGGATCTATATAATGTTCACGCTGGCTGCACTGTTGTTGCATGCTGTGTCGATTTTCATCATCACGTTCGGCTTTTGTATCATCATCCTGCTGGTGCCATGACTACAGACGCTGTCAGACACAGGAACAAGCACGGATGGACAGACAGACAAACGCACGCACGCACGGACGCACGTGCGCGCGCGCGCGTGCAAGTGTGTGTGTGTGTGTGTGTGCGTGCGCGCACAAGCACACACACACACACACACACACACACACACACACACACACACAGGAACTACACTCAATCACACATTAGGTCTGGGTGTAGAGGAAACGCAAACACATGCCTGCTCTCCATCCTCTTCCTAACACACACACATACACACACACGCGCGCGCGCGCACACACGCACGCACGTGCACACACACACACGGACGCATCCACGCACGCACACAACATGTGAGCAATCCCTACGACACTCACCGGGTCCACTTTCCCACCAACCAATCTCCCAACAAATCCATCCTCCTTCTCTACCCCCTCCCCCCCACGCCCCCAAACCGCCCACCATCACCCCTTTCCTACTCCCCCACCGCCCCCGACCACAATTTCCTCCCCACCCCAAGCCCCCCCCCCCACCACCACCACCGCCACCCCTCTCCCTCCCACACTCCCACACACACCACCCCCACCCCCTCCCCTCGCTTCCAGTCGCTCTGACAGAATCAAGGCTCTCTGAAGTGCGACAAAGAGGAACTAAGGAGATAAGTTGCAGGAGAAAACTTGGAAAGAGATGGGTGGGGGTGGGGGTGGGGGTGGGGCGTCGGGACGGGGGCGTGAGGGGGGGGGGGACGGAAGTGTTGGAAGGGAGAGTGTTCGGCGGGTGGGGGGTGGGGGGGGGGAGGAGGACGGACGGAAGGTGATTTTCCTCACACCAGTTGGCAGGTTCTTCCAGCCCGCGGCTTTGGCGTTCAGGGGACGGAAGTGATCTGGTTTTGTGCATCAGAACTTGGGTAGGTGGGTGGGGTTCCGGAACCGGGGTGGGAGGAGTGTCAGTACATGCAAGAGAGTTATCATATTATCTAATTAGGTAGATGGTTGGTGACGCATCATTTCTCTCGATACCCGAAAACGGAGTATGGCTGCCTACATGGAGGGTGGGGTAAAAACGGTCATACACGTAAAAGCCCACTCGTGTAGGCATCCTTCAGTCTCGGAAGACTATGGAGTTGCGCTCTAGGTGTTTATTCTGGTACAGCATCGGGTGTGGCTGGCCAGTCCGACGCGGGAATGACAGTCCCTGTGGCAGAGGGCACAGATGAAGTCTGACGCTGGTCTGTCTGCCTGGGCTGCAGCCTTTCTTCTCATTCTCTTTTCCTCGTGCTGCTGAGCGAGTGTCTCTTCGAACTTGGAAAGACCTTTCTGCACAGTCTGTCTCCAGGCTGACCGTTCGAGGGCTGTTGCTTCCCAGTTGTTCTGGTCGATGTTCAAGGCTTTAAGTTCCCTCTCAGGTCATACACGTAAAAGCCCACTCGTGTACATACGACGTGAACGTGAGAACTGCAGCCCACGAACAAAGAAGAAGAAATACAACAGGAGTGTCAGTACATGTAAAACAAGTTATATTAATTTAGATGTATGGTAGCTGACACATCATTTCTCTCACGGAAAGAAAGGAAAGCCTACTTATATTATACATGGGCCTACACACAGAGTCAAAAGTCGATACTGACGCAGCAACCTTACCAAGGTTTTGTGGACTTGCGTGTGTCTATTTCTGGTCTGATTAGTTTACCTGTTCTCCTTTTGATGCTTTGTGTGCTGGTCTTGTGTGGCCGGAGCTTCTGTGATCTGCTGTGGCTTTGTTCCATGCCGTGACACTGAGGACAATGACGTCCATTTCCTTTCTCTTTCTTTGTCTTCTTTGTTTTGTTCTGTTTGTTTGTATGCTTGTTCGGTTTTGGTTTTTGTTTTTTGTTTTTATCATTACACACCATGGGAATAATAACTGACAGGTTCTGTGCCAAGTTGAAGACGGAAAATATGATTCAGTAAAATATTTTTAATCAAATAAATATAACAACACAGCATTGTTTTTAGTTTTGTTTTGTTCTGTTTTGTTTTGTTTTTGGTGTGTGTGTGTGTGTGTGTGTGTGTGTCTGTGCGTCTGTGTGTGTGTGTGTGTGTGTGTGTGTTTTAAAAAACGCTACCAGATAAATTATTTCGAATTTTCATGTGTTGCAGAATCAACCATAAAGACGTGTGAAAACCGCATGTGTGCATGCACAGACACAGACACACACAAGCATAAGCAAATGGTGTGCTAAAACAAAGACAGCAGTATAAATAGGGACAGTTTCAGTTTCAGTAGCTCAAGGAGGCGTCACTGCGTTCGGACAAATCCATATACGCTACACCACATCTGCCAAGCAGATGCCTGACCAGCAGCGTAACCCAACGCGCTTAGTCAGGCCTTGAGAATAGGGACATTGATTTCCAGCACAGAATTTCCAGAACTGAGGTGGGGATGCTGTCCACGCTGAAGGATCCCAGGCATCCAACGTGGGGAATGATCAGGTTGGGACCACGACAGAACGTTAGCGTTGAAGACCAGCAAAGCCTGCAAGAGAAGAAGAAAAAGACGAGGAAGAAGAAGAGGAGGAGGAGAAGGAGGAGTACGAGGAGGAAGAAGAAAACGTCAAAGAAGAAGAAGACGACGAAGAAGAAGAAGAGGAGGAGGAGTACGAGGAGGAAGAAGAAAACGTCAAAGAAGAAGAAGACGAAGAAGACGAAGAAGAAGAAGAGGAGGAGGAGTACGAGGAGGAAGAAGAAAACGTCAAAGAAGACGAGCGAAGCCTGCAAGAGAACAAGAAGAAGAGGAGGAGGAGGACGAGGAGGAAGAAGAAAACGTCAAAGAAGAAGAAGAAGACGAAGAAGAAGAAGAGGAGAAGAAGTACGAGGAGGAAGAAGAAAACGTCAAAGAAGAAGAAGAAGACGAAGAAGAAGAAGAGGAGAAGAAGGACGAGGAGGAAGAAGAAAACGTCAAAGAAGAAGAAGAAGACGAAGAAGAAGAAGAGGAGGAGGACGAGGAGGAAGAAGAAAAAGAAGAAGAAGGAAGAGGAGGAGGAGGGGGAGGAGGAAAGAGAAAAGGAAAGAAGCTTGCAGAAGAAGAAGAAGAAGAGGAAGAGGAGGAAGAAGAAGAAGAGGAAGAAGATTGATTGATTGATTGATTGACTGACTGATTGGCAGAAGAAGAAGAAGATTCATTGATTGATTTATCGATTGATCGATCGACTGAATCTTTAATGGGTAAAGAATTGAGCACAATAGAGGCCTTTTTACAACTGAACCCAATCAACGAAGCAAAACAGTAAAAATAAGATAAAACAAAATTAGATTGAAAGGACATGATAATAATAACCTTTTCTTATTTTTTAGATATTGAAGACGCTGCTTCCTAAATACACCACGTGGA
>NC_134891.1:26477884-26487884 GCF_041734735.1 Babylonia areolata
AATAAAAAGAAGTAAATAAATAAATAATAGATAAATACATAAAAAAAAGAACTACTACTAATAATGATAATATTTATAAGGCACAAAAACATGATGAAGTCAACTGTAAGCGTACAAAAGAAAAAAATAAATAAATAAATAAACAACAAAGAAGTACCCTTTACAAAAGCATGTCGATTCTGTGTAACATATTTATAATAAGAAGGCTTACTCAAAAAATAAACAGACTGACGAAGACTGGAATAAATAAATTATAAGAATAAACGACAACAGAAACAAGAAAATACGAACAATAAAATATATATTGAAATAATAATAATCATGATAATAATAATAATAATAATAATGATGATGATGATGACAGTACTTATAGCGCCGAATCTTGTGCAGAGACAAATCTAAGCGCTTTCACACCAGTCATTCACACGCATGCATAACTCTAAAACTGAAGAAACTGGAGATAAGAAAGAGGCAGGGGAGGGAGGCTATCTTGTGAAGAGGTGGGTTTTAAGGCCAGACTTGAAAGAGCTGAGGGCGGAGACCTGACGAAGCGAAAGAGGAAGTTCATTCCAAACGCAAGGTCCAGAGACAGAGAAAGAACGGCGTCCAAAAGTGTTTGAATCTGGGTATGTGTAAACAGAGTGGATCCGAAGCCGATCGTAGAGAGGGAGATGGAGTGTAGAGGTGAAGGCAGCTACAAAGATAGGAAGGGGCAGATTTGTGAATACATTTATAACATAGAGTGCTGATCTTATACTTTATTCTGTGTGAGACAGGAAGCCAATGGAGATGTTGCAAAATAGGAGTGATATGCTCAGATCTTTTCTTTCTGAGGACGAGTCGGGCAGCAGAGTTTTGTATGCGCTGAAGGGACTGAATGGATGAAGCAGACAAACCAGACAACAGAGAGTCACAGTAGTGAAGGCAACAGAGAGTGAGAGAAACGACAAGTCTAGATGCTGCGTCGGTGGACAGATATTTCCGAATGGAACTGATGCATCGCAATTGACAGTAGCAGGACTGACATGTCTGATTGATAAATGTTTGCATGGACAATGTGTTGTCACTGAAAGACAACGCCGAGGTTCCTGACTTAGCTGGAAAGAGGGATGTATGCATTGCCAAGTTTGATTTTGTCAGCTGTGATGGAAGAGAGTTTTTGTTTAGTTCCTGTGATCATTGCTTATTCATCCAGCAGTTGAGTTGAGAGAAGACAGTGTTGTAATGTGTGGAGACGTCAGTACAGGAAGAAATTTTGGAAAGACGTTCAGCAGCTTGAGAAGAAAAAGTGTTGATGTTGATGGATTTTAGGTTGCGACGAGTAACGGATTTGTTGGTTCTGGAAGGTTTTGAAATATTAAGCGAGAATACAACAGCAGAATGGTGAGAAGAAAGTTCGTCAGTTACAGTCACTGACACAATCATGGCATCAGAGTCACGTGTGATGAGCCAGTCCAACGTATGGCCAGATCTGTATGTTGGTTCTGTGACGAGCTGAGACAGAATGATTGGACAGAGATTGACACAGGCGAAAACGGACAAGGACGGGAAAAGGAAAAGAACGGAAAAAATGAAGAAAACAAACAAGAACGGAAATAAGAGAATTAACAACAAAAAGAAACAGGTATACATAAATGGGGTCAATGAGAACGGAAATAATAATAATAATAATGATGATGATGACAATATTGATAATGATAATGATAATCATCATCATCATCGTCATCATCTTTATCATCATCTTCTTCATCATAACCACAATGCAGAAAGAAAATAAATCAGACCCGAAACAAAACAAACACAGCGTTTCCTGATACTGAAAAAAAAAAAAAATGCCGAAAAGAGAAAAAGATAATAATTTTTATATAGATCAGAAGACAACATTAACAGAACGTTAAAAAAAGAAGAAAAAAGAAAAAGAAAAAAAAGAGCATCCACCACTACGCAAGTAACTGGATGACAAAAATGATATCAAGAACTACATGAACATCGCCGATGACAAGAACAACAACAACAACAACGACAACGACAAACACAACATCAACACTTTACCTTTCCCGATGTGGTCAGAGTGGAAAGGGAGACGGAGCAGACGACGACAATGAAGGCGCGTAACTGCGATTCATTGTATGCACATGCGAGAGAACTCTGACAGACTGACAACCAGCGGGAGCTGGGCACGCAGCACTGGGTTTGTGCAGCGACATAATTCCCTGTGACACACACTGATACTGTGGTCCTTAACTGAGTTTTGTGTCTTTAGGTGGATGTGTTGGATATTTCTTCTTCTTCTTCTTCTTCTGTGTTCGTGAGCTGTTGCTCTTAGATCAAGGCAGCCATACTACGTTTTCAGGGACCCGGCGGTGTTCATGCCAAAGTCTATTTGTGTTTGCTATTATACCATCGAACCCTGACATGGGATCTGTCAATGATAACTCGCTTAATTAACAGGTATGAACATACGGTATGTGGGAGATCGAAGAAATCGATTTCCATTTAATTGCTATCGCACCCGTGGTATACTGGCGTAAATCTGACTTATTTCTCAGTTTATAAGAAAAAACAGTATTATTGACTGACTTAACTTAGTCATGACCATTCCATTTTTTTAATGACTTTTGACTCAAACAGATTTCTGTTCATAAAATAGGGTAGTGGGGGGATACGGGGGGGGGGGGGGGAGGGGGGAAGGGAGGGGGTATATATATATCAATATCATATACCGACACAATGTTGTACATACTTATGTAAGCAATAACAAATTAAACCTGATCGCATTTCGTGTCTTCGTCACTTGAAGTGCATTGTTGTTTACATAGTTCAGTCTGTCAGTTTGTGCTTACTGTTCAGTTCAGTTTGCAGTTACTCAAGGAGTGATGGCGTAGAGGTAACGCGTCCGCCTAGGAAGCGAGAGAATCTGAGCGCGCTGGTTCGAATCACGGCTCAGCCGTCAACATTTTCTCCCCCTCCACTAGACCTTGAGTGGTGGTCTGGACGCTAGTCATACGGATGAGACGATATACCGAGGTCGCGTGTGCAGCATGCACTTAGCGCACGTAAAAGAACCCACGGCAACAAAAGGGTTGTTCCTGGCAAAATTCTGTAGAAAAATCCACTTCGATAGGAAAAACAAATAAAACTGCACGCAGGAAAAAATGCAAAAAAAAAAAAAAAAAAAAAAGGGTGGCGCTGTAGTGTAGCGACGCGCTCTGCCTGGGGAGAGCAGCCCGGATTTCACACAGAGAAATCTGTTGTGATAAAAAGAAATACAAATACAAATACATAATCACTGTGTACGGGCAAATCCATATACACTACCCCACATCTGCAAAGCAGATGCCTGACCAGCATCGTACGTAACACAACGCGCTTAGTCAGGCCTTACTGACTTACTGTGTATGTTTAGGGTCTGAGCAAACAGACATGAAAAAAACCGCTAATATGCTGAATGACAGGACTAGTTATCAATTGGATTATGTTACATCTAGGCTTGTTGTTGGGCCATTTAAATGCAGCCAAATTCGATTCGACTGACAAAGCGTTAAAAGTACTGGTTTATAATACAAGTGCTCAGCAAGTTCAGGTGATCAGTAATCTTGAGTTTTCGCTTTGATGTGATACAGTTAAATGAAATGACCTATTATCGGGCTTGCGCCTTTAAGATCAATTTAAAAAAATCTTTAACAATTTTTTGTTTCATTTTTTACATAACAATCTTTTCTTTTACGAACACTGAACACAGATGGTATATATTACGTACGAAGGTGCACACACATACACACACACACACACACACACACACACACACACATATATATATATATATAAATATGTGTGTGTGTGTGTGTGTGTGTGTGTGTGTGTGTGTGTACATTTCTATGTATACTCAGAAGAGGAAACACCACCGCTACCGTGACCACCACCACCACCACCACCACCAACAACAACAACAACAACAACCAAAAAGAAAAAAATTCAGAAAGTCTGTAAATATTAAAGAAGGGACAACAACAACAGCTCATGTGCTGGATAAAGGTACATCATGAAAAAGATTTCGCCTGGTTTACACATGCCCCACACTATTGAACAATACAACAATAATACACCAGGGTTTGTACACAATTCGGTAGATATTGACTGCAAATAACTAATTGAATGAACATATCAAAGATGCACAAAATGTATATCTTTCTGTGACTTGAGAATATATTTTTTAAATGTTCTACAAGATTTTAGACCTATGTTCCCTTAAGATCAAGTTGTTTAGTGGTGTTGTTTGCTTCTCTTTTTTTTATTTTTTTTAATTATCTATTCATTTTTTTATTTATTCTTTTGGTTTTTTCTTCTTCTATTTTTTCATTTTTCTCAAGGCCTGACTATGAGCGCGTTGGGTTACGCTGATGGTCAGGCATTTGCAAGGCAGATGTGGTGTAGCGTGTTATGGATTTGTCCGAACGCAGTGACGCCTCCTTGAGTTACTGATACTGATACTGACAGTGCTGGAGTCTTGGTGTTGTGAATGTTTCGTACGTTGTTCTGGAAGGAGGGTGGGATTTTGTGCTTTGAAACCAGTGAGAAATCGTGGGAGCTATTTGCACATAAGGACGACGTTGCCCATTTGGGACTGTCACACGCAGCGCTGACTCGTGAGGAGAGAGATGCGAAAAGAGTGGTAGTCTGACACACTTCGTGTCTGCCGTGTGAATGTCTTGGTCTGTCTGACTTCCAAGGTGTGTGTGTGTGTGTGTGTGTGTGTGTGTGTGTGTGTGTGTGTGTGTGTGTGTGTGTGTGTGTGTGTGTGTGTGTGTGTGTGTGTGTGTGTGTGTGTGTGTGTGTGTGTGTGTGTGTGTGTGTGTGTGTGTGTGTGTGTGTGTGTGTGTGAGAGAGAGAGAGAGAGAGAGATGCGAAAAGAGTGGTAGTCTGACACACTTCGTGTCTGCCGTGTGAATGTCTTGGTCTGTCTGACTTCCAAGGTGTGTGTGTGTGTGTGTGTGTGTGTGTGTGTGTGTCTGCGTCTCTACCCCCCCTGTCACTCTGTCCACAGGCACTAGAATTTCTAGATATTAGTGTCTACGCTCTGTCCGAATCTCCTTCTTTCTCTCTCACTCCGTGAACTTAAGAATTTTTCTCTGTTTGATATATCATTACTTATTTGACGTTTCATTCATTGGTTCGTTCGTTCGTTCGTTCGTGCATTCATTCATTCATTCATTCTCATTGTGCCTATATTCTTTGTGTTAGCTGGTTTCGCTGTTTGTCTGTGCCTATCTTCTTGCTGTCTTTTTTTTGGGGGGGTGGGGGGGTAGGCACAAGAAAACCGTACAAAATTCATACTTTCCGTGATAGTGGTTCGCAGAAAATGGGTTTTTTTGGGGGGTGGAATCATGAATCAAGGGAAGACAATACCCACGAAGTCTGGCGGGGGTTGTTTCCCTGCAGCCTACGCCTCTTCAGTGTTGGAGACCTATATCACGTCAGATTAATGTCGTCGGGGGTGTCTTCTTGTTATGGTCGATGACATACCACGTGATTTTCTGTGCTCCTTGAGATGTGCTCGCTTAGTGTGATCGTCTTAACTGTTTTTTCTTCTTTCTTTTTTCTGGTGGAAGACAGTCAGATGGGGATTGAGTGGTGATGTCCTTGGAGTGGTGATTTCAGTAGGCTTCCTTCTTTTTCCCTCGCAAAACTAGGTTCAGTTAGTTCTTTGAAAGGGAAAGAAATTACATTAATTGTAAGCATTTTTACAACGCCATTAGTCGTATGGTATATAGTGAACATTGATTTTGTCTTCTTCTTCTCAATACAAAAATTAGTGTAGTCACACAGTTCGAATACTGACAAACACTGTCACTTCTAACCTGTCCGCAAGTACATGCGTGAATTCTCTCTCTCTCTATATATATATGCCTCTGTGTGTGTGTGTGTGTGGTGACAATAAAGCATTATATTCTATTCTCTTTTTCTCTGCCTGTCAAATTTTCGGATCTTTTGTGGTCGGATTTTCGCGTAGTCTCCGGGCCGTCCCAATACTGGTCATCGTATCTGTTTCTGGTCAGTGTCTTTGTCTGCCTTCATGTCTTCCTGTTTCTCTCTTTGTTCATCTGAAGTTGCCTGTCTCTGTCCATGTTTGTATTTCTCCGCTCTTCCCCCACCCTCTCTCTCTCTATCTCTCTCTCTCTCTCTCTCTCTCTCTCCACACACACACACACACACACACACACACACACACACAGCTGACATTATCTGTGTGTGTGTGCCCTTGACAAGGCTTTGAAAATTCGTTGCTAATAGTAAATTTTTTTTATACCTCTGTATGGACTTGTAACCACCCATATTGACATGGGCCAATAGCCTATTCATTAAGATATTCAAGATATTCCAGTGTTCTCTCTCTCTCTCTCTCTCTCTCTCTCTCTCTATATATATATATATATATATATATATATATATATATTATGTTATATTATTGTTGTCACACAGTTCGAATACTGACAACCACGGTCACTTCTTACCTGTACGCAAGTACATGCGTACGTGAGTATATATATATATATATATATATATATATATAGAGAGAGAGAGAGAGAGAGAGAGAGAGATACATTAATACATGCATACATACAATCATACATACATACATACATGTGAGCAGTCCACTGGCTAAGGAAGAAAGAAAAAAGACCGGAGCGTAAATTAAGCAGGGCAAAAAAAGAAAGAAAGAAAATGAAGATTCAAACCCAAGACTCTACAGCCAGAAGTCAGGAGAATGGAAGAAGAAAAAGAGGGCCGAAAGACGCCAAAAAGTTGAACAAAAAAATGTTTTTAAAAAGAGGTAGAAAGGGAAGTACAAACAGAAAAAGAAGAGAGCAGGCCAAAGAACTTCAAAGAAGGATAGAAGAAGAAAGGGAGGAAAAAACTACCGGACAAAAAGCTGTACTTTCGAGAGAAATTAAAGGAAAACAAAGAGAAGAGTGAATAACAAATAAAATGACACTCCCTACACACAGGCATGCATACACCCACGCGCACACACACACACACACACACACACTTCACGGCACCTTTACTAATGTCAGCAACCCTTCACATCTCCAGTAAGATGTCAACAACCCTTCACACCTCCAGTAAGATGTCAACAGCCCTTCACACCTCCAGTAAGATGTCAACAGCCCTTCACCCTCCAGTAAGATGTCAACAAGCCATCACACATCCGGTAAGATGTCAACAACCCTTCACACATCCGGTAACATGTCACCAACCCTTCACACTACCAACAAGATGTCAACAACCCTTCACACCACCAGTAAGATGTCAACAACCCATCACACCACCAGTAACATGTCAACAACCCTTCACACCTCCAGTAAGATGTCAACAGCCCTTCACACCACCAGTAAGATGTCAACAACCCTTCACACCACCAGTAAGATGTCAACAACCCTTCACACCACCAGTAAGATGTCAACAACCCTTCACACCTCCAGTAAGATGTCAACAACCCTTCACACCACCAGTAAGATGTCAACAACCCTTGACACATCCGGTAACATGTCAACAACCCTTCACACCTCCAGTAAGATGTCAACAACCCTTCACACCACCAGTAAGATGTCAACATCCCTTCACACCACCAGTAACATGTCAACAACCCTTCACACCACCAGTAAGATGTCAACAACCCTTGACACATCCGGTAACATGTCAACAACCCTTCACACCTCCAGTAAGATGTCAACAACCCTTCACACCTCCAGTAAGATGTCAACAACCCTTCACACCTCCAGTAAGATGTCAACAACTCCTTCACACCACCAGTAAGATGTCAACAACCCTTCACACCTCCAGTAAGATGTCAACAACCCTTCACACCTCCAGTAAGATGTCAACAACCCTTCACACCTCCAGTAAGATGTCAACAACTCCTTCACACCACCAGTAACATGTCACCAACCCTTCACACTACCAACAAGATGTCAACAACCCTTCACACCACCAGTAAGATGTCAACAACCCTTGACACATCCGGTAACATGTCAACAACCCTTCACACCACCAGTAACATGTCAACAACCCTTCACACCACCAGTAAGATGTCGACAACCCTTCACACCACCAGTAAGATGTCAACAACCCTTCACACCACCAGTAAGATGTCAACAACCCTTCACACCTCCAGTAAGATGTCAACAGCCCTTCACACCACCAGTAAGATGTCAACAACCCTTGACACATCCGGTAACATGTCAACAACCCTTCACACCTCCAGTAAGATGTCAACAACCCTTCACACCACCAGTAAGATGTCAACATCCCTTCACACCACCAGTAACATGTCAACAACCCTTCACACCACCAGTAAGATGTCAACAACCCTTGACACATCCGGTAACATGTCAACAACCCTTCACACCTCCAGTAAGATGTCAACAACCCTTCACACCTCCAGTAAGATGTCAACAACCCTTCACACCTCCAGTAAGATGTCAACAACTCCTTCACACCACCAGTAAGATGTCAACAACCCTTCACACCTCCAGTAAGATGTCAACAACCCTTCACACCTCCAGTAAGATGTCAACAACCCTTCACACCTCCAGTAAGATGTCAACAACTCCTTCACACCACCAGTAACATGTCACCAACCCTTCACACTACCAACAAGATGTCAACAACCCTTCACACCACCAGTAAGATGTCAACAACCCTTGACACATCCGGTAACATGTCAACAACCCTTCACACCACCAGTAACATGTCAACAACCCTTCACACCACCAGTAAGATGTCGACAACCCTTCACACCACCAGTAAGATGTCAACAACCCTTCACACCTCCAGTAAGATGTCAACAACCCTTCACACATCCGGTAAGATGTCAACAACCCTTCACACATCCGGTAAGATGTCATCAACCGTTCACTCTACCAGTAACATGTCAACAACCCTTCACACCTCCAGTAAGATGTCAACAACCCTTCACACCACCAGTAAGATGTCGACAACCCCTTCACACCACCAGTAAGATTCCAGGTGTTTTCTTTCTATTTTTTTCTTCTTTTCTCATTTTGATTCCCCATCATCTTCCTTCCGCAGAAGAGGGGGGGGGGGAGTACGGAAGGAGAAGAGAACAATGGAGTAGGTGTGGAAGTGAAAGGAGGAAAGAGACAGACAGAGAGGTGGGGGGGGGTGGGGGGGAAGGAGTGTACAGATAGGGAAGATGGAGCAGGAGACAGAGACAGACGTCCAAACAGTCTGACAGACAGACAAACAGACAGCGACAGACAGATAGAGCAGTGCAGGCAGACGGTCAGTAGCATAGACAGACGCACATGTCGAAAGATTCCAAAGCATCGTGGAAAGCCCGTGGCTAAGTAAGGCGCGTATCTGAGAAAAGGGGCAGTAATGGGTTTGCTTTGTGTCGACGCGATGAGACCGACAGCAGCAGCTAACTGCCCGTGCTCACGTCAACGAAACTGAGTGCCCTCCCCTCTCTGAGTGGACACAGCCGATCATTATCATTCGATAGAAAACCTTCTCTTTTTTTTCCCTCACAACATTCCACGTCCAGATGAGAGACAGAGATAGAGAGACAGAACGAACGAACGAACGAACGAACGAAATTTTATTTTGACGATGGTAAAGGAGGAAGCACAAAGTATTTGTTTACATCCGGCCTTCTGCAGTGGGCAAGAATAATAACTGAGAAAAAAAAAGGAAAGAAAAGAAAATGAAAAAAGAAAGCGAGAGTCATTTCACAACATCAACAGAATGAGAAACAGAGAGTGACCGAGAGAGAGACACACACACAGACAGACAGACAGAGAGGCAGAGACACAGAATGAGAGACAGAGAGTGACCGAGAGAGACAGACAGAGACAGAGACAGACAGAGAGGCAGAGACACAGAATGAGAGACAGAGAGTGACAGAGACACAGAGAGAGTGAAAATGAGAGAGAGAATGTGAGAGAGAGAGAGTATGTGTGAGAGTGAGAGAGAGAAT
>NC_134891.1:26492884-26542884 GCF_041734735.1 Babylonia areolata
AAAAAGGTATATATATATATATATATATACATATATATATATATATATATATATATATATATATAGAGAGAGAGAGAGAGAGAGAGAGAGAGAGAGAGAGAGAGAGAGAGAGAAGCGTACATACATAAATAAATAAATAATAATTATGAATGGGGAAAAAAAAAAAAAAAAAGAAAAAGAAAAAAAAGATAGTAGTAATGAAAATAATGATAAAATAATAATAATAATAATAATAATAATAATAATAATAATAATAATAATAAATAAATAAATAAATAAATAATTAAATAAATAAGACAACAATGATGATAAATAAGCAAATAAATATAAAACATGAAGACACACATTCACACATACACCCACACATGCATAACAGATATGCCCCCAAAACGCAGTTTCATAGATATGAAAGCACAGTCAAATACATATAAACGTACATGAGCTCCAACACACACACACACACACACACACACACCACAAATTTCCCTGCACCTCCTCTACCCCCTCCTCCACACACTCGAAGTTTCTAGTCTATGTATCGCAGCTTCCACGGCACACGCACCCACACACAAACACATATAAGCAGATATATGCAGTATCAGTATGCAAAAACCATAGTTTCACAGATGTGAAAGCACAAACATGTTCGAATGATATTTTGCTTTTGTTACATGATTTTATGACCAGAGATGTTGTAACTGTACCGTAATTAGAATAATATAAAAGATCTTTTATATTGTTTTAGATTGTCTTGTTCATGCCGTCCTCCTGATTTCTTCCAGGGGTGGACACTCGAGACGAATATTTATTGCTAGAACGCGAGGATAGCGGCCAACTTCTGTCACGTGACACAGCTGAAAACAGTATGGCGGATACTCGCTTCTCAAAATGACCCCACGTATTCGGTGTGAAAACATCTAGTGTTTTATGTGCATTGTTAACTAGCGATTCAGAAACCGGCATTCGGTTATTGTTGCATAGCTGACATCAGTTGGAATGATTAAGGTAAGCCTGGCAAGAATGTTTTGGAAAATGTTATTGCAGATATGTGAATGCAAGTGCGGTTTCGAGAGCATGGTTCATCATTATAATGGCTCTTCGTCAACGAATCGCAAAAGCCGTTCGTGAACATTGGCATTCTTTGATAACCATCGACAGGGATATGGATTAGATCACTGACAGTTTGTTCGTTTGTCGAAATAGTAAAGAGCAAGAGATTCGTCGAAAATGAATACCCTTTCATCAGTTGAGAGTATGAAGTGGTCTCCCTTGAATTTGCATCATCATGCTTCTTGATGGTAAACAAAAGGAGCTCAGTTGTTAATACTTTTTATTTGAATACTGACAAATAAGTCTTTTAAAAGTTGTTCTTCAGTCTCAGTAAAAGCCATATTCATGATTTTGTGATAAACGTAATTTGATGGGCACAGTTCAGCGTACAGGCATTCGCCTCACCAAACACATCCTAGCAATTGACACCCAGACCAGTGGACAAGCCCATGTATAAATTTCCAGCCAAATGTGTGTTGATGGTTGGATTGTAGCACTTTCTTTATAATGCCATATAAAAGCTTACAAACAGTTCAGCTAACTGATTTTAAAAATAATAAAAGGTGGTGTAAAATCAAAGGTAACTTTAGATCAAGATAAAAGCGAATTTCAGAGTCAAGACAGTCTATGACTCGAAACGTGGCTTTTATTTTCATCTTAAGATACCTTTGATTTTACACCACCTTTTATCATATTTAACTTTGTTTCAAAAAGTCCAGCAGTCACCATTTTTTCATCATTTCAATTAACAATTCATGAATAGACCATGACTAGTTGTACAAACGAAGTCCAGACTAAAGTCACTGTATTTGGTTCCTTGTGACAATGTGTGTCTGTTTTGTGTTTTTGGTTTTTAACTACAATTTCCACTTCATATAATGTAACAAACTTCCGTCAACGTAACTTGATGTATGTATTCATCTCTGTTCATTTGATCTTTTTTTTCTTTTTGTTTTTAAACACCCTCTCTTGGTTACAGATTTCAGAATACTTTATTATCTCAACAAGAGAAATTCATTTGTGGTGTAAAGCACATAAACAATACACAGAAATCACAGTCATTCAACATGTATTCATAAAAGAAATAAAATATTTAGATGGCAACCCATGTGTACAGTAAATAATCACAGTAGACAACAACACAACAGAAACCTTTAAGTTGTAACAGAGTAAATCAAACATGTACATCGTCAAAGCCATACATGTGCAATACAAAATCAGTCAAAGGATATGAATAGAATAGGCATAAAATAGCATACTAAAAGTAGACATAAGACATATGATAACAATGGAATTCAACAATACTTGGTTGGTTGTGTGTTGTGTATGTAGTATGTTTACTAAATAATACTAATAGTGTTGAGCTTTTCACTTGAAGAAAATGTTGTGTAGATGTGGAGAGTTAATGCAGTGCAGATGTTACCGTTACGTTAGTCTGTCGAATTGTGCCTTTCAAATTTAAACAACTTGTATGTTTAAAGAAATTTTTTTTTGTAAAACTGTAACTTATATTGTTATAAGTTGTAAGATATACCATTTTGATCCAATTGAAAACTGCAGTTCACCGTTCTTAGAACAAAAACTGATAAAATTATAATCCTGATTTAAAATTTTGCCTGCCACAAATTGTACTGTTGGATATCATGAACGCTATGAACTCTGGAGACATAGCCTGCAGTTTGATTAAACTAAAGCACTTTCAAACAATGACATAAAGTTTTGTCAAGCTAGTGCAGAACTACAGATGCTCTGGTTTCTAGAGAAAAAATAAGTTTCTTTTTTGTTACCATGGATAACAACCATACAGAAATTAAATGGATGTCCCCAACAGTCCATAAAAGTAACTTCACCACCTGATTAAGTTACCTTCTTAGTCTCCACCCAGCTGGGCTGAGCCCAGAACTGGAAAATAGCTGGATTTTGAAGAAGATAAACCTCAGTGAAAGGAACTTCAGTTGTTGTTTTTTTCAGAAAGTTTTGTTGGTTTTTTTGGGGTGCTTTTTTTTTTTTTTTTTTTTTTTCAGTAGTGAAACTGAAATAGTGAAAGTCATTGATTTTTATTATGACCATTTTACTCTCATTTTCTGTGTTTCAGCTGAGTGAAAACTACAGAAAAGACTGATGTAGAGTTCATGACCAGTGAGAAACTCAGAAAGTCTATGTCAGTGAGAGACTCTGGAGAAGCGTTATTCATTTCCAACTGTTTGGACATTTTTTCAGTATGAACAAGCAAATAGTTGATTATAATGATGATGATAATGATAAATAATGATAATAATGATTATAATAAAACATATAAAATTGACGTAATTTGTATGGTTGTTGGTTGGTTCCCTTCAGGTGCTGACACCAAGGAGATGTGTGATTCGGCAACTAATTCTAACATCTTGACCTCTGGAGAGCCAGCCATTTCTTCTGCCCCTCCCTTGATCCTTCTCCAGTCTGAAGAGGAACCCAGTGACCCGGGAAAATTGGCTGGGGACAGCGGATTGGCAGCCCCCAAAGAGAAAGACGACAGCGACAGTGCGGCTGCCTCAGGACAGGAGCCCAGTGTCTCTGGCCATGATAGCCTGTCGACAGTAGCCAATCCCCAGCCGTCCTCCAGCTCTTGGGGTGGTGCTGGCAGCAGCGCCGCAGCCCAACCTGCAGCCTCTGCCTTGCCTGACCCCTGGAATCTGGAGCACGACGTGAGTCACCTGTTTCAGTTTATTACTGTAAATAAAAATGATAAAAATAGAGAAAACAGAAGAAAAAAAAGACTTTAACCCTTGTCATTGAACAGTTCAACAGGAATGATATTTCTAATTCTTAGTTCTAACCACAATCTGATTGAGGTGGCACATTTCTTGCACTCTTTGCAGAGGTAATGTACATGTATGTGTGCAGGAATGAGATTCTTAAAACCACATTCTGATTGAGGTGGCACATTTCTTACACTCTTTGCAGAGGTAATGTATACACTTATCTAGCTATTTCACACAAATTAATACAGAAATTTATCTTCATTCTCAGCTCCCATCCTCATACTGAATTTGCATGATTTCTTTACATGATGATATGATTTTAATTTTTATGTATGATGTTGAATTTGTTTGATTTAAATGTTTGTGACATGATGATATGATTTTATGTGTGATGTATAATTGTGTTTGATTTATGTGTTTTTGATAGTTGCGTCCAACTGTGACCATCAGAACAGAAGAGGGGGCAACTGCTGTCCCGACTATCTGGGAAATAAGATTTAAGTGAAATCTATTTGCCAGGGTTTTTTCACAAAAAAACGGGTATAAATTTTCAAAAAATTCTGTGCTCTTTGTTATTGGAGAAAGACCCATAAAAGTATATATTTTCTGAAAGGTAAATGAATAAAGAACACAAAACACATGATGTTTTCCCATTTTATATATTTTTAGTGACATGCTGTTGTTTTGAAATCAGTGTTTTGTTTTTTGTCACATTTTCAACTTGTTCATTACCAACATTAGTCAGGTAATTTGCACTAAAATATATTTTCTGGACAAATGGATATCTGCATACACAAAATCATACTAGAACAACCACAATAAAAAAAAAATTAAAAAGAGATAGATATACAATGCATTGTGACTTCTCCAAGTGATAATGTGGATGAGAGGCCACGCCTTCTCAGTCTCCACCCCCTCCTCTTCACCCCTCTCACACGGTCACTTTATCCAGTTCTCATCAGACCACGTTGGCTGAGTGCCAAGAAAATTGCTCACACTATCCTGCTAATAATTCAGTCACTTTCTGTCGCCTGCTAAGGTTTGCATAGCCGGCATCACTCACTGATAGTCGTATCTTGGCCACTCTCTTGATTGCTCCCTTTATTTTCTATCAAATCATCCTATAAATGTTCATCACGGTCTTCTTCTTCAAGTTTACGCTTCAATTCTTTCTGAGCATCAGCAGAAGAAAGTAATCTTGGTTGATTTAGTTCGCTACGATCGCATGTCTTGAGCACGGCGTCAGTCCGACATTTTGTTGAGCAAGCGAGGAGAGGAGCCAGGCAAACACTGGGACAGTAACCCAACAAAACATTCAAATAAAGGAATGCCTCATGACGTAGATGGGGTTTCTAGCTATGAATAGAATCCAGAAAGATTCACCAAGCTAAAGCTACCAGCATTTTTGTCAACGAACTGAACGCAAAACCGGGAAAAGTCAGAATATTTCGATGATGAGTTATATCTTGTCATTGTGGCAGCGAAGCGTACATGCTTGCCATGATGAGTTATCTCGTCATATAGGCAGCCTAGGGGTTAAGCCTTTCAGTTTCACTTCCGAACGCGGTTCAGGATATATCCCCGGTTTAGGGGTAACTGCGTTATCAACTGTCCAGATGTCTAGATACAACTAGTATTAAGTAATTGTAAGGTACATCAACAGGAAGGGGGCGGGGTCGTGTTAGAAGTGGGTATAGAAAAAAAACCCAGTGTTAGCTTGAAACCTTCATTTTGGGGTTTTCATTTGCTATCAAACCCTGCAGATGAAAACTTGAACCTGAAATATTGTTTACAGTGAGCTTTTGTGTTGTACTATTATGTGATAGTGTTTGTGGGTGTTCGGATGGAAGGGTGTGTGTGTGGGTGATATGTGAGTGTTTGTCATTTTATGTGTAGTGTTTATGTTAAAACAACAGGATATACTGGATAGTGGAGGAAAGAATGTAACTGCACTTGGTTGTTGTGTCTAATACATTTGCTAATACTCTGGCACCATTTCCACCCATGAAATAAACAAACTTAAATTTTCTTCTTTTTTTTCTAAAAAATCTGAGTTATCTGCCCCTGATTGGGAGTTATCTCATCCTGTCAACATTGAACTTAAGATAATTCTCCGTTAATTTGCTTCAAGAAAGCATATATACTTTTACATACTTTTGAGCATGATTTTAATGTTGTGATTTTTTTGTTTTGTTTTTGTTTGTTTTGTTTTGTTTAGAGGTTGGTGATTATTTTGCAAAAATTACAAATAGTTCCAGAAGTGGCAGGGTTGAAGTGTTTAGTGTCTGCCCAAGTTAAATCCCTATTCTCTTGGTCAAGAGAGCTATAGTATAGGGCAGCTCTTGTATTCAGATGCATAATGATTTAGATGATATATGTAAATGGTGATACATTAAACACAGTAATAAACTAGGAAGCCCAAAGAAACAAATCCTCGCATTTGAAGCACAATCATTTGTAACATTACAGTTGTGAATTGATAACTTTTCAGTAATTTTCTGATAGACAAATGTTTGGTGTACAATGAAATTCTTGTTTTTCAAAAGATGCGGACTTTCTCAGTTTCTAATATTGTGTTCTGAAGCACCATTTCACATGGACCACAAAATCATTATAATGAGAATAAAATAGATAATAATGATGATGATGTTGATGATAACAACAACAACAGTAATATATAATATTACACCACTTGTGCCTGTGCAGGACAAGAACCCATTCAGCGGCTTTTCAGAAGAACACCTCAGCAAGCTGGACGACGTTCTGTCTAGCGAGGAGGTTGCCCATTTCCTGCAGCAGAACAACCTGAGTGAGCTGAGTGCAGGGCTGGAGGGACACTCGGTGGGCGTCACCCCTAGTTCCAGCAACACCAGCACCAATGCCACAGGGCTGCGTCTGCCTGACAGTGGACACTTGTCGGACGACTCCCTGAAGCTGGACCTGTTTGACACATTGCCTAGTGGTTCTGGCCTGCCAATGCAGGTTAGTTGGTGCTGCTTGACACATTGCCTAATGGTTCTGGTCTGCCAGTGCAGGTTAGTTGGTGCTGTTTGACACACTGCCTAGTGGTTCTGGTCTGCCAATGCAGGTTAGTTGGTGCTGCTTGACACACTGCCTAGAGGTTCTGGTCTGTCAATGCAGGTTAGTTGGTGCTGCTTGACACACTGCCTAGAGGTTCTGGTCTGCCAGTGCAGGTTAGTTGGTGCTGTCTGACACACTGCCTAGTGGTTCTGGTCTGTCAATGCAGGTTAGTTGGTGCTGTTTGATACACTGCCTAGTGGTTGTGGTCTGCCAATGCAGGTCAGTTGGTGCATACAACAAAAACAATGTCAAGAGGTGATGTAGCAGTCAGGTTGACACTGCTCACATGCATGTCACTTGTGAGCATGCACACAGACACATGTGCATACAAACTAAAACACTAATACTCACGAGTTATAGTGTCACACACACATGCAAATTAAATGCACACATGTGCATGCATGTGCACACCATGTGTGCAGACAACCAACTGAAGCATGAATGCAGGCATATTTTTTGCAGTGTACAACTACATTTACACATTTGACCCTGACCTGATTTCAAGAAAAGTTCCTTGAATACTACGTTTTCACATTTGACCCAGACCTGATTTCAAGAAAAGTTCCTTGAATTAAATGTTTGTGCTTCCCAAAGTCCTTTTGACCAAGTCAGCATAAATGAATCTTCATGACAATGCTGCACTCTGACAATGTGAGAAAACACAACTTGGTGCGTGCTTATGAAAGGATTTTGCTTCTAAATAGCTCAAAAGTGGTGTATGTATCATACATTCTTGTTTTCATAGAATCTTTCAGTGATCTTCATAACATTAACCCATTCGCTGCCAGGAAAATCAGATTTAAGTGAAATCTATTTGCCAGGGTTTTTTCCACAAAAAAACGGGTACATATTTTCAAAAAATTCTGTGCTCTTTGTTATTTGAGAAAGGCCCATGAAAGTATTTATTTTCTGAAAGGTAAATGAATAAAGAATACGAAACACATGATGTTTTCCCATTTTATATATTTTCTGTTGTTTTGAAATCAGTGTTTTGTTTTTTGTCAAATTTTCAACTTGTTCATTATAAACATTAGTCAGGTATAATTTGCACTAAAATATATTTTCTAGACAAATGGATAATACCTGCACACACAAATTATACTAGAACAACCACAATAAAAAGAAAAAAGAGACATACACAATGCATTGTGACCTCTCCAAGTGATGATAATATGGATGTGGGGCCACGCCCCTTCGGTCTTCACCCCTCTCCTCTTCACCCCTCTCACACACGGTCAGGTCATCCAGTTCTCATCAGATTGCATTGGCTGAGTGCCAAGAAAATTGCTCACACTGTGTCCTGCTAAAAATTCTGTCACTTTCTGTCACCTGCTACAGCTGTAAAGTCGGCATCACTCACTGATAGTCGTATCTTGGCCAGTCTCTTCATTGCTCCCTTTATTTTCTATCAGATCGTCCTACAGAAGTTCATCACTATCTTCTCCTTTGAATTTACACTTCAATTCTTTCTGAGCATCAGCTAAAGAAAGCAGTCTTGGTCGGTTTCATGCAGCCACAATCGCATGTCTTTAGCACAGTGTCTGACATTATGTTGAGCGAGCGAGGAGAGGAGCCAGGTAAACGTTGCGGCAGTAATCCAACCAAAACGTTCAAATAAAGGACTGTCTCATGACGTAGATGTTGTTTCTAGCTATAAATAGAATCTAGAAAGATTCCCCAAGCAAAAGCTACCAGTATTTTTGTCAACGAACTGAATGCAAACCAGGGAAAAGTCAGAATATTTCACTGATGAATTATCTGGTCATTGTGGCAGCGAAGCGTACATGCTTGCGCTGATGAGTTATCTTGTCATATAGGCAGCCTAGGGGTTAAATGCGACTTTTTCTGTATAATCTTAGATGTAGATCAAGTTCCCTAGCTTGGCTGTGTTGTGTTTATTAGTTTTTTCATATGACTTGACCAAATATTTGTTGCTGCTTTGTTTTTCTGGTTAAATTAACGGTCAGTTTACCATGGCATTATTGTGTATATATTAAGATTTTGTCACATGACATGAACAAATGTTTGTTGCTGCTTTCTTTTTTTTTTTCTTTTTTGTCTGGTTAAATTAACAATTTGATATACTGAAAGGAAAAATAAAAGGAACTAAATTGCATCATTTCCAGCTGGACACCATGTCACAGGACAGCCTGCGTGAGTACGAGTCGGCCATCATGAGCGCGGCTGTCAGCGACCACGCCTACGCCATGCCCTCCACCACCCTCGCCACTCCCAGCACCTTCACCCCCCCACCGTCCACAGCCACCAGCGTCACGCCCACCCCTGCCGTCACCCACACCTTCACCCCTCCCTCCAGCACCACAACAGCGGACACCCTCTTCTCTCCTCGCAAATCTGCCCGTATCAAGCAGCGCATGGATGACGGGAAGAATGCCTTTGAGTCGGATAGCGACTTTGAATATTACCTGACGCCCCGCAGACATGTGAGGAAGGAGCCAACCAGCGAGGTGTCTGACGCGGAGAAGTCGGCGTCCTCGCCTGCGTCAGGGTCACCTGCCCCCGCGACTTCCACCGCCAAACAGAGGCAGCCGAAGAGGTGGGCATCGTGAGTGACTTCCTTGTGTTATTTATTTGCTGTCGCCTGTTTCTTCGTTAGTATTGTTTTCTGTTGCCTGTTTCTTCGTTTGTGTTATTGTCTGTTTCTTCAATTTTGTTTGCTGTTGTCTGTTTCTTCATTAGTGTTATTTGCTGTTGTCTGTTTCTACCCTGTTATTTGCTGTTGTCTGTTTCTTTGGTGTTATTTGTTGTTGTCTGTTTCTACCTTGTTGTTTGCTGTTTCTTCACAGTTATTTGCTGTTGTCTGTTTTTTCAGTGTTATTTGCTGTTGTCTGTTTCATCATCATTGTAATTTGCTGTCACCTGTTCCATCAGTGTTAACTGATGGGGCCTATTTCTTCAGCATTATGTTGCCTATTTCTTCAGTGTTAACTGATGGGGCCTATTTCTTCAGCATTATGTTGCCTATTTCTTCAGTGTTAACTGATGGGGCCTATTTCTTCAGCATTATGTTGCCTATTTCTTCAGTGTTAACTGATGGGGCCTATTTCTTCAGCATTATGTTGCCTATTTCTTCAGTGTTAACTGATGGGGCCTATTTCTTCAGTGTTGTCTGATATTGCCTATGCCTTTTGTGTCAGCTGATATAGCCTGTTTCTTTACTTGGACTTAAGTTTAACAGATGTTGCCTATTTCTTCACGAATGTAGCCTATGTCTTCAACTACTCTGGTCGGTCATAGCCTTTAATCTTAAGTTTTGAATCACAGATTGATGAACATATAACTCATATTTACTAATTTAGTCATAAGGCTTCAATTCTGTTCTCCTTTTAAACAGAACTGATGTAGACTAAAAACACAAAGTTGAAAAACAGCGAGGGTGTTTCTTGTCCGCTAAGAGAAACAATGTCTGTAATGGAAAATACAGCATAATTTTTTCTGTCATTTTCATTTGATAGAGTAGGGAAAATATTTTCTTATTTTCTGAATACTTGTACATCACAAATATATATATATATATATTTTTAATATATATCCACACCACAGAACACAAGACGGCACAGCATAGCAGGGCTGTTTGATGTTTGTACATATCCACACCACAGAACACAAGGCGGCACAGCATAGCAGGGCTGTTTGATGTTTGTACATATCCACACCACAGAACACAAGGCGGCACAGCATAGCAGGGCTGTTTGATGTTTGTACATATCCACACCACAGAACACAAGACTGCACAATACTACAAGGTGTCTGATGACGAGTGTCCATCCACAGAAGGAAGTGGCATGGCAGAATCGTTTGGGCACTGGGCTTCTGATCCAGTGTTTCCAGTGACCAGGGTTCGTGGCCCCGTTTTGGCATGGGTATTGTGTCCTTGGGGGAAAGGCACTTTTACTCTGATTTTCCTCACTCCACCCCAACGTCCCAAGTATGAATGGGTGCCTGACTTAGATTGGCTAAAACAACGGAACAAGAGGACTGGGCACGGGCCTTCATGCCAAGCCCTAGACAGTGAATATGAAATCACTGCTCCTGATGGCAGTAAAGGCTGTGGGACCTTTCACTTTTCACCTTTCTTGAACCATGTCTTGATGTGAGTGTGTGTGTGTGTGTGTGTCCAGACGCTCGACACGCATCGTGGACCTGGAGAACCGGGAGAAAGCGGAGAAGATCCTGCAGGAGAACCGCCAGAAGGAGCAGGAGGCCATGGCCGCCCTGCAGAAACAGAAGGAGGAGGAGGAGGCCAGGACCAAGTCTGAAGACACGGCGGCTGAACCAGCCAAGGAGCTCGAGACCCCTCCTCCTGCCACCAAGCGTGGGAGGAAGCCCGGGAAGGTACTGACGATCTGCCTGGCTTTGTTTTTGTCGTTAAGGTGGCAGAATGGTTAAGATGCTCAGCTGCCAATACAGAGGGTCCGTGAGGGTGTGGGTTTGAATCCCGCTCTTGCCCTTTCTCCCAAGTTTGACTGGAAAATCAGTCTGAGCGTCTGGTCTTTCGGATGAGACAGTACACTGTGGTCCCATATGCAGCACGCACTTGGCACACTGAAAAAGGACCCTTGGCAACGAGAGCGTTGTTCTCTGGCAAAATCATGTAAAAAGAAATTCACTCTGATAGGTACATAAATATATACGCATGCACTCAAAGCCAGACAAGGGCATTGGGTTTTGCTGCTGTCAGGCATCTGCCTAGCAGATGTGTTGTAGCGTCTGTGGATTTGTCCGAACGCAATGACGCCTCCTTGAGAAACTGAAACTGTTGTTTATTGTTCAGATTACTCATTCGGGTGAGACAATAAACCGAGCTCCCGTGTGCAGCACGCTCTTGGTGCACTGAAAAAGAATCCATGGCAACAAAAGTGTTGCCCTTTGGCGAAATTCTGCGGAAATTATATGTATGCACTCAATGCCTGTCTAGCATGTTGGGTTAAGCTGGTGTTAGGCATCTGTCCTGCAGGTGTGTTGTAGCTTATAAGTTATATGGATTTGCCCAAATGCAATGATGCCTTCCTGAGGAAATGAAACAGAAACTATTGTTGTTTTTGTTTTAATTCATTTAGTCAAAGACATATATATGAAAATGAAAAAGTTGACCGCAGGAGAGAAGGGGAAACTTCAAAGTTCTTTGAAGATGCCACTCATCACAAGGTATTATTGCCAAACATATAATGAAGTTTCCATCCTCAGAACACGTGAATGTGTTAATCAGAGGGAAATGGAAGCACAGATTTGTAAATTCAATCTGAAAACACACACCAACATGTGCTCATGCACACACACACACACACACACACACACACATACATGTTCAAACAGATTAAAATCAAATCAAAAATACGTTATTATTCCACATGGAAAATATTTTATTATTGTTTTTTAAACTATACATGAAAATAGCAGGTGATCTTCCGTAAGCAATATTGCTGAAAAAAAAAAGTTTGAAAATAGTGCTCATGGCATTGCTCAAAGAGGTGGGCTTTGAGGCTGATATGAAAGACGAGATGAAGGTGGAGTGTGTAAATTCCAAAGCTATGGGCTTTTGATTGAGAAGCAGCAAACAGCATGGGACTGCCACTTGAAGCAACTATTGTATGTGAAAAGAGACAGTGTGTTCAGCAGGGATGATCATTGTAGCTTACTTTTATTATGTCTGGGTGAAGTCATTCACCTTTCAATAATGACATCCTTTTTTTTTCAAAGTGATAAACAGTATTTCCTTAGATGTATGACATTAGGAGTGGAGTGCTGGCCTAGTGGTAACACATCTGCCAAGGAAGCGAGAGAATCTGAGCGCACTGGTTTGAATCCCACACTCGCCAGTATTTTCTCCCCTCCACTTGACCTAGAGTGGTGATCTGGTTGCTTGTCATTCAGATGGGACGGTTAACCGAGGTCTTGTGTGCAGCAGCATGCACTTAGCGCAGTTAAAGAAAGTACAACAAAAGTATATGCTCGTGTCAGGGGATCAATCGTAACAAGGTAAAGTGATCTGTTCTGTTTTTGTTTTCAGAAGGCAGCACTTCTGAAGGGCAAGAAAGGCAAACAGAAGCTGGAGGAGAGCACGCAAGAAGAAGAAGAGGGAGAAGAAGGAGAAGAAGAAAAAAGCGAGGAAGGAAGCACACCCAAGGCTCAGCGCAGCAAAGCGGCGGGCAAGACCACTCCGCCGACGCCCAAAGGCAAACTGGGGAAGAAGAAGAAGGTGGCGGAGGCAGAAGAAGGGGAGAGCAGTCCCAAGAAGAAGAAGACGGAGGCGCAGCAGACACTGGGGGCGAAGCTGGTGAAGAAGAAGAAACTGATGAAAGGAGGAGAGGGGCAGAGAGCGGAGGGTGCCGGCAAGGGGCTGGGGAAAAAGAAGAAGATGATGATGCTGGGTGTCGGGGGGAAGGGGAAGAAGGGGGTGAAGGCAGCCAAGGGAGAGCACTTGCAGGAGAGCAGTGATGACGACGACGACATTCCTCTTCAGGCCATTGCCAAGCTCGCTAAGGTAATTTTGGCATTGTGTGTTTTACATGAGCAGCGGTGTGGGTTGGCGTTTGAGGGCGGGAGGGGGTGGATGTGTGCACGAACAGGCGCATACATATGCACCACCTCTTCCACCAACCCCACACCCCAACCCCCGTCGCCCTCCCCGCCCCTACTCCCCCATACTCATACGCGCACACACACACATACTCATGCATGCTCACACGCATGCACACACACACACACACGCACACACATTCACACTCTCATTCACACATACTCATAAACATACACACACACACAAAACATAATATTCTATGCACCTTGTTACATGAGCAGCACACATGCTCATGTGCACACACATGATAGTTATGCCATTGCAAAGATCATTCAGACTATGTCAACATATTGTTGTATGATCTGCACACACACACACACAGACACTCACTCACTCACTCACTCACTCAAACTCACTCACTACACACACACACACACACACACACACACACTCACTACTCACACACACACTCACTCACTCACTCACTACACACACACACACTCACTACATACTACACACACACGCATGCGCGCAAAATATGGTTCCTTTTGCAGAGACGATAGGTAGCACAAACAGTGCTCACAACGGATGTCTGTGAAGAGAACAATGGAACAAAAAGCAGAAACAAATTCACACCCGTCACTGAGGTTTATATTTACAGGTTCACGATTTAAACGAAACAAAAGCGAAAACACCTGTGCTGTGCATCAGCTCTGTGCCTTGTTTCCCTCTCCCTTCCCTTTCAGCTTAAATATTAAAAAAAAAAAAAAAAATGAAGAAGAAATTACACAGAAAAAAGAAATGTGTTGGGAAGATAGTTGTCACAGTGCAACAGCACATGGTGGTTGAGTGCGTAAGTGAGTCAGAGTGTGTGTGTATGTTTGTGTGTGTGTGTGTATGTGTGTGTGAGTGAGAGACAACAGGCACTGCACAGTGAGTTCACATGGTGTGAATAGTGCGTGGTCTCCATGCCTTCTGTATTCTCAGACTTTGAGTCATTTATAACTGCCTGGCTGAAATTTGTATTACTTTTTTCTTTTTCTCAGCAGATCTCTCTATGTGAAATTTGCGTTGGTCTGTTAGGGGAGAGCATGTCGCCACAGTGCAACACTAGGATTATTTAATGGAATTTTGCCATGGACAACCCTTTTGTTGATGTCAGTTCTTACTTGTGGGCGAAGTGCATGCCGCACACAGGACCTCAGTTTATTGTCTAATCCAAATGACTAGTGACCAGACCACCACTGAGGGTGTAGTGGAGGAGGAGAGAATTCTGGTGAGTGTGGGATTTGATCCCACACACTCTGGTTCTCTCGCTTCCTAGACAAATGCATTACCACTGGGCCAACACTCCACGCAAATGAGTGCAAGGTTCCAAAGTGACATGACTGCCTCAGAGTTTTTGAAAGTCAGGGGAACTAACTGGCAGTACTAAGTGAGTTAACACATGTTTAAAAGGTGTCAGAAGGGTGAATCACGGTTATAGCTGGTTTGGATTCAAGGCCACTGATGAAAGTGACATCTCTAACAAGAAGCGTAATGAGCGTAAAGCTGGCTGGCATTGTACAGGCCAAGTTGGACCCTTGTGAAGATAGCAGAGGAGTGAGTACTTGTATCACCATGGGATCAGACTGTAAGACATACGTGTGTGTGCATCTTTGTAAATGTAAACACCAAGATACAAACATTACAAATGGTTGTGTATAGACTTCAGTCAGATGTTTGCTTTTGGTTTCAGAGTGAAGATGGCAAAACAAAAGCTGAAGGTGCCACAGACAAACCCAAAAAGAGTCAGAACCAAAAGACAGGAGCCACCCCGTCCAAAAGTGCCCCCCAGACAAATGTTGGAGACAAAGAGAACAAGACCAAAGCATCAGTGAAAGAGGAGCACAAGAAGAGAAGTGTATCAGAGAGCAATGAAGGCAAAACGGGAAGCAAACCCAAAGAAAAGAAGACAGACACTGCCAAGACGGCTGGTCAGCACCAGGGCTCGTCTAAAGGGGACAGCGAATCTCAGAGCAAGGCCTCAGAAAAGTCCGGAGACAAAGGAGCTGGGAACAACAGTAAGACGGAAGACAGCACCACCCCTGCAAAACCCGTCAAACACAAGCACAGGAAGTCGGAGGAGGTCATTATTGACCCGACAGTCACTGACCTCTTCAAGCCAGACGGCGTCATACCCACAGAGCAGCCAGTGAAGAAGGACACAGACGCCACAGAACCCCCTGGGAAGGAAGTGAAAGATGGAGTGCATGCACCCGGCAGTGTGAAAAAAAACACGTTCAGTGCACCCTTGAACAAGAACGCCGACACGCCAAGTCGCAGCTCGTCTGCTGACAGCAAGCATGTCAGTGGGACTCCTCACGGCCGGAGCTTGTCTGTGGAAGGCAAGGTCACGTTTGGGAATACACCCCATGGGAGGAGCTTGTCTGCGGAGACCAAGACCCCACACAGCAGCGCATCGCATGGGAGGAGCTTGTCTCTGGAGGGTGGGGTTCATGGGAAGGACGTTTCTGCTGAGGACAAGAGCTCCTCATGTCGGAAAGGTGTGTCTGGGGAGGGTGGTATGAGAAGTAGTGGAGATGCAGGGCTGGACAGAAAGGGATCACAGTCATCCAGTACGACTGAGAGCAAAGAACCTTCTCACGACTCATCCGTGAAAGTCAAGGCAGAAAAAGACCAGATGAAAGATGCTCACTCACATCACAAGGAACATCGCAGGCACTCCCAGGACAGGGGACAAACATCTTCGCATCACCATCACCATCACAAAGAGGACAAAGGACCAAGCTCCTCCCACCACCATCACCACCATCATCACAAAGATGACAAGAAACCAGAGCACCACAAACACAGCCACCACCATTCCACCAAGAGGGAAGAATCACAGCCGAAAGAAGAGCGCAAATCTTTGTTTGAGGTGCTGACCAAGACGGAAGTGGTTGCAGAGGACAGTTCAAAAGAAGCCCCCTCCGAGTTGCACATCAAGAAAGAGAAGAAAGACAGTGTGGGTCACAAACACACAAAGGCACACAAGCAGAGAAAACACACCAAAGACGGTAAGTTGCGTTTTCAATGAACTTATTTCCACATATACATTCACATTGTCATTTTACCCCAGATTCCTTTTGCGTTGACTGAATTTATTTGTATTTGTATTTCTCTTTTTTATCACAACAGATTTCTTTGTGTGAAATTCGGGCTGCTCTCTGCAGGGAGAGCGTGTCACTACCCTACAGCGTCACCCTTTTTTTTCTTCTTTTTTCTTTTTCCTGTATGCAGTTTTATTTGTTTTTCCTATCAAAGTGGATTTTTCTGCAGAATTTTGCCAGGAACAACCCTTTTGTTGCCGCAGGTTCTTTTATGTGCGCTAAGTGCATGCTGCACATGGGAACTCGATTTATCGTCTCATCCGAATGACTAGCGTCCAGACCACTACTCAAGGTCTAGTGGAGTGGGAGAAAATATTGGCGGCTGAGCCGTGATTCGAACCAGCATGCTCAGATTCTCTCGCTTCCTAGGCAGATGCATTACCTCTAGGCCATCACTCCACTTTATTTCTTTATTTCCTCAAATATAATTATATACAATGATTTTTTTCTTCCCCTCAGTTTCCGTGATGAATCAAATTGTGATACAGTTTTCCAGTAAAATTGACTTCATTGTTAAGAGCTCTTGATTGTCTTTCAGGAACAGCAGACGACTTGCTGTTGGCATATTACATGAATTTTAGTGACCTGTAAGGTTTGCTTTCGTGTTGAAGGTATCATATAGTTATGTTTTAGTTAATTGCGTAGGTGGCTTTGTGATCTTAACAGCTTGCGTCAAGAACCGTTATCTTGCATTTATGTCCTGCAGGTCTTTATTAGATAAAATGGGGACTGATTCAAATCAAATAAAAGCATGTTGTCTATCACCAAGTCGAATGCAAGTTGGCCTTTTCAGTTCTTAAGTTTAAACCAGTTAAAGAGGAACCTTTACAATATTAAAGGTTAGTTAAGATAGTGTAAAAAAGACCAGTTCATTGATGTCTTCAGGACTGACTGAACTTGCCTCTGATTTGGTTCATGAACTGTAATTAGTTAGAGATATATGTAAAAAAATTTTTTTTTTTTTTTTTTTTTTTTTTTTTAAAGAAAAAGATGGCTTTGTGGTGAAATTGCGTACATAATTTTAATTATAACTGTCATAGGCAATTTTACTGACAAGTGGTTTTGTTTCGCTAATGGCAAACATGTAATGTCAATTTTAGTGACTAGTAAGGGTGGCTTTGTGTTGCTAATGGCATACTTGTAAATTGTAAGATCAATTTTTGTAACCAGTAAGGATGGCTTTGTGTTGCTAATGGTACACGTTTAAGGTCAAATTTAGTGGTTAGTAAGGTGGCTTTGTGTCACAAATGACATAGTTGAAAGGTCAAGTTTAGTGACCAGTAATGGTGACTTCGTGTTGCGAATGGCATACATTTAACGTCAATGTTATTGACTAGTAAGGGTGGTTTTGTGTTGCAAATGACATACATTGAAGGTCAGTTTTAGTGACTAGCAAAGATGGCTTTGTGTCGCTACTGGCATACACGTAAATTGTAATGTCAGTTTTAGTCACTTGTAACTCATGAACTGTAAAGGTGGCTTTGTGTCGCTAATGGCATACATGTAAGGTCAATTTTAGTTACTGGTGAAGGTGGCTTTATGTTGCTAATGGCACACATGTAAGGTCAATTTTAGTTACTGGTGAAGGTGGCTTTATGTTGCTAATGGCACACATGTAAGGTCAATTTTAGCCTCTTGTAAGGGTGGCGTGTCATTAATGCCATATGTTTACGGTCAGTTTTACTTTTTGGTGACCAGTAAATGTGGCTTTTTGTTGGCTTTGTGTCGCTACTGGCATACATGTAAATTGTAATGTCAATTTTAGTCACTTGTAACTCATGAACTGTAAAGGTGGCTTTGTGTCGCTAATGGCATACATGTAAGGTCAATTTTAGTCACTTGTAAGGGTGGTGTGTCATTAATGCCATATGTTTACAGTCAGTTTTACTTTTTGGTGACCAGTAAATGTGGCTTTTTGTTGTTGATGGCATATGTGTAAGGTCAGTTTTAGTGACCATTAAGGCTGGTTTTGTGTTGATAATGGCATACATGTACGGTCAAGTTTAGTGATCAGACCAGTCAGGGTAGCTTTGTGACCAGTAATGGTTGGATGATTTTTTTTTTTTCTTTTGTGGCAGATGGCCATGACAGTGGTGGGGATTTGAGTTACGAAGACGATGAGAATGATTCAGATTGGGAGCCGACCAACGACACCAGCACTGTGTACTGTATCTGCAGAAAGCCGCATGGCAACAAGTCAGTCTGCCTGTTTTATGCAGTCACTGTGTAATGTGTTTGATTGCGGGTGTTTTTTTTTAAAAATTTATTGCACACCGTTTGATTAAGTGAAGCTAAAGCATAAAAAAAAGAAGAAGAAAAAACGAAACAAAAGCATAACAATCAGTAACAAAATGAAAAGATCTCGCTCATGAAACTTACATACACAGATACCCATGCACATTCACACACTCTCACACATGCACACACACGCATGCACTCCCACACACATATACACACATGCACACACACACACACTCTGACACTCATCATACACATAAATAGTGGAGAAAACTTGTTAAAGTGCTCTAGATATATATATATATATATATGGGCTTATATGTATAAATGTTAAAGGTGCTGTGTTTGTTAAAGGCGGTTTGTTTAAAAGGTGTGTGTATGTCACCAGTGCTGTCTGTGTTAAAGGTGCTGCGTGTATTAGTGTGTGTTACAGGCACTGTGTGTTAAAAGTGCTGTGTATGTGAAAGGTTTGTATATGTCAGAAGTGCTGTGTGTGTTAAAGATATCTGTGTGTATTAAAAAATAAAAGGTGTTCTGTTAGTTAAGGCACTGTGTGTGTTACAGGTGCTGTGTGTGGTAAAGGCGCAGTGTGTGTTAAAAGTGCTGTGTGTGTTAAATTAGAAGGCACGTGTTTGTTAAAGGTATCAGTATCAGTAGCTCAAGGAGGCGTCGCTGCGTTAGGACAAATCCATATACACTACACCACATCTGCCAAGCAGATGCCTGACCAACAGCGTAACCCAACGCACTTAGTCAGGCATTGAGAAGAAAAAAAACAAGAAAAAAACGTAAAGGTACTGTGTGTGTTAAACTTAAAGGCGCTGTGTGTGTTGAATGTAAAGGCACTGCGTGTGTTAAAGGCACTGTGTGTGTTGCGTGTGTTAAAGGCACTGCGTGTGTTAAAGGTGTGTGTGTGTGTGTGTTAAAGGCTCTGTGTGTTACATAACGCTGTCTGTCAAAAGCACAGTGTGTGTTAAAGGCGGCAGTGTGTGTTGAAGGCGCTGTGTTACAGTGGAGCCTCTTTCAGGTTCATGATCTGCTGCGACAAGTGCGGGGAGTGGTTCCACGGCCAGTGTGTGGGCATCACCAAGCAGCAGGGCCAGCAGATGGAGGCGCAGAACAAGGAGTACCTATGTCCCACCTGCTCAGGTAAGGCTGTTAGGGACACCTGGCATCATTGTGAGACAGCAGGTGTCAGTGTGTGTGTGTCTGGTAGTTACTTAATTACAAGTACGTTACCTTGCCACATACATTGTAGCTATGTGTTGTTTGTCTTTTGCCCCCACTTTTTTTTTTTTTTTCCCCTGTGTGCCCCCCATGGGGACTTTTGGGAGTAAATCTTGACTTGTAGTTCTCACAAGGAGTACCTGTCCTATTCTGTTAAGTAAGTGTGTGTGTGTGTGTGTGTGTGTGTGTCACTGTGTGTGCGTGTGTGTCCCTGTGTAAGTTGTTATGTAAAGTACTGGTGTGAATCCCTGTGTAAGTTGATATATGTAAAGTGCTGGTGCAAATCCTTGTGTAAGTTGATATGTAAAGTACTGGTGTGAATCCCAGTGTAAGTTATGTAAAGTACTGCCTAGTTGGTGTGAATCCCTGTGTAAGCTGATATATGTAAAGTACTGGTGTGAATCCCTGTGTAAGTTGATATGTAAATTACTGCTGTGAATCCCTGTGTAGGTTGATGTATGTAAAGTACTGGTGTGGTCCTAGTGTAAGTTGATATATGTAAAGTACTGGTATGAATCCCTGTGTAAGTTGATATGTAAAGTACCAGTGTGAATCCCTATTAAAGTACATTAGTTGATAATACTTGTGTGAATTCCTGTGTAAGTTGATATATATATATATATATATATGTTAAGTACAGATGTGAGTCCCTGTGTAAGTTGATATATATATTTTCTATGTAAATTACTGGTATGAATCCCAGTGTAAGTTGATATATGTAAAGTACTGGTGTTGTAGGCATTCCACTGGCACAGAGCTTGAGTGTCAAACAGGAGTCTGACAAGGTTACCTCAACAACCCCAAGCGGCAAGGTGCGTATGTGATGTGTGTGTATGTGTTGATGTGTGTGTGTGTGTGTGTTCATATGTGTGTGTGCTTTGATGTGTGTTTGTGTGTGTGTGCTTTGATAATGTGTGTGTGGAGTGGGGTGAAGTGGGAGAGGTGTGTGAGTGGAGAGTGATGTTTTGCTTTTTGAAATGGTATTTTTTTTAGCCAGTTTGTATTGTAATATTTCTTCAAAATTGTTTCTGTGGAGGAAGGTTGCAGGATGGTTAAGATGCTTAGCTGCCAATACAGAGGGTCCCTGAGGGTGTGGGTTCAAATCCCGCTCTTGCCCTTTCTCCCCAAGTTTGACGGGAAAATCAAACTGAGAATCTAGTCTTTCGGATGAGACGATAAACCAAGGTCCCGTGTGCAACACACACTTGGCGCACTGAAAAAGAACCCATGGCAGTGAGAGAGTTGTCCTCAGGCAAAATCATGTAAAAAGAAATCCACTCTGATAGGTACACAAATAGGTTAGCGTGCACTCAAGGCCTGACAAGTGTGTTGGGTTATGCTGCTGTCAGGCATCTGCCTAGAAGATGTGGTGTTGCGTACGTGGATTTGTCTGAAGGCAGTGACACCTCCTTGAGAAACTGAATTTGAAACAGTTTCCGTGTCTTACTCATACCACCTGTATTGTTGAATACACAAAGAAAGCACTGTATAAAGCACATTCTTCTTCTTCTTTTTCTTCTTCTTGTAATCGTCATTATTGTTGTTGTCATTATTGTTGTTATTATAATCGTAATTAGTATTGTTATTGTTGTCGTTATTACTGTTATCATTATTGTTGTTATTGTCATTGTTAATATCCTGTGACACTGTTTTCAGCAGGACAGGAGAGGCAGCACAGAAGGGAGGAAGAAGAGCAGAAGCAGTGTGGATGAGCCAAAGGGACTGAAGAAGCCAGGGGTAGGGTGACTGTTTTGATTGTTGGGATAACTCTTGATGTTCTGTCCTCTTCCCCCCGCCCCCCCAGCCCCTCCCCTTTTTCCAGTCTGTCTGTGCCGGCTGCCAGTCATCATGTCTCTGTTTATTTTATGCACACACTCACATGCATATACACTGAGAGTGACAGACTTATCATAGTGATATATACACTTAGGGTCACACTCAGACTCACACAGGACAAATACACTCACTCACACACACACACAAACACGCACACACACATGCACACGCACACACGCTCAGGCACTCTCACACTCACAACACTCAGCACACACACACACACACACACACACACACACACACACACACACACACGTGCATGTGGTGACAAGGACGTAAGAAGACTGTAATTCATATATTTTTGCAGTATGCTTCTGCTGCAACATCAGTTTGAAATATGTCATCTGGTTGCCTTTGCTGCATAGTATTCATGTGATGTTGGTAATTTGGTCAGTGATTCTGTTCTTTTGTTTTCCTTATATTTGGTGTGTACCTGTCTGTTGTGTGTGTGGGGATGTGGGTGGCAACAGTCTGAGCATTTTTGCTTCCTTTGTTTTGAAACGGTTGTGCATTAATTTAGGTATAGTCTGTCATCTTTTTTTATTTTATATGCTATTTGGTCCTTCATTTTATATTTTATTTGGTCCTTCTTTTTTTTTTCATGAATACCACCATAAACATTTTCAGCTTTACGTGTGTGTGTGTGTGTGTGTGAAGTCTCACAACTTTCAACAAGAGTTGCACCATTTTTTAAATTGGCGATTTCAGAGTGGTAAGGACAAATGTAAGGCACAGCAGTGCATTGTGGGTGTTGTACCGTTTATTTTGATTGGTTTATTTCAGAGTGGTTAAAACCAGTGGAAGTCACAGCAGTGCATTGTGGGTGTTGCATTGTTTATTTTAATTGGTGATTTTCACTGTTTTATTTTGATTGGTGATTTCAGAGTGGAAAAGACAAATGGAAGTCACAGCGATGCGTTGTGGGTGTTGCACCGTTTTATTTTGATTGGTGATTTCAGAGTGGAAAAGACAAATGGAAGTCACAGCGATGCATTGTGGATGTTGCACTGTTTTATTTTGATTGGTGATTTCAGAATGGAAAAGACAAATGGAAGTCACAGCGATGCATTGTGGGTGTTGCACCATTTTATTTTGATTGGTGATTTCAGAATGGAAAAGACAAATGGAAGTCACAGCGATGCATTGTGGGTGTTGCACCATTTTATTTTGATTGGTGATTTCAGAATGGAAAAGACAAATGGAAGTCACAGCGATGCATTGTGGGTGTTGCACCATTTTATTTTGATTGGTGATTTCAGAATGGAAAAGACAAATGGAAGTCACAGCAATGCATTGTGGATGTTGCACCGTTTTATTTTGATTGGTGATTTCAGGGTGGAAAAGACAAATGGAAGTCACAGCAATGCATTGTGGATGTTGCACCGTTTTATTTTGATTGGTGATTTCAGAATGGAAAAGACAAATGGAAGTCACAGCGATGCATTGTGGGTGTTGCACCATTTTATTTTGATTGGTGATTTCAGAATGGAAAAGACAAATGGAAGTCACAGCGATGCATTGTGGGTGTTGCACTGTTTTATTTTGATTGGTGATTTCAGAATGGAAAAGACAAATGGAAGTCACAGCAATGCATTGTGGATGTTGCACCGTTTTATTTTGATTGGTGATTTCAGGGTGGAAAAGACAAATGGAAGTCACAGCGATGCATTGTGGGTGTTGTACCGTTTTATTTTGATTGGTGATTTCAGAGTGGAAAAGACAAATGGAAGTCACAGCGATGCATTGTGGGTGTTGTACCGTTTTATTTTGATTGGTGATTTCAGAGTGGAAAAGACAAATGGAAGTCACAGCGATGCATTGTGGGTGTTGTACCGTTTTATTTTGATTTGTGATTCCAGAGTGGAAAAGACAAATGGAAGTCACAGCGATGCATTGTGGGTGAGTGCAAACGTCCTGCACGACTAGGGTCCGTGTACTGCAGCAATGGATGCATCATCCATCACGCCCGCCTCTCCCTCCGCCAGATCCGCCTGGACAAGGAGAAGACAACTGGATACAAGGTGAGAGCACTCAGTGTCATGTACATTTTAACAGTCGTTTCGGATGAAACAATAAACTGAGGTTTGATAAAAGGTGAAAGCGCTCAACATTGTGTACATTTAAGCAGTCGTATTGATGAAACAATAAACTGAGGTTGGATAAAAGGTGAAAGCACTCAGCATCGTGTACATTTAAACAGTCGTATTGATGAAACAATAAACTGAGGTTGGATACAAGGTGAAAGCACTCAGTGTCATATACATTTAAGCAGTCGTATTGGATGAATACAAGATGAGAACACTCGTCATCATGTGCATTTCAACAGTCTTTGAATGAAACGATAAAGTTGAGGTTTCTTTGTGCAGCATGCATTTGCTACACATAAAAGAACCCATGGCAACAAAAGGGTTGCTCTGGCAGGATTCTGTAGAAAAAAATCCACTTCAATAGGAAAACAGCTACACTTGCAGGCAAGAGAAAAAAAATGTCACAGTGCTGCGCTCACTCTCTGGGGAGAGCAGCCCGAATTTCACACACACAAACCAGTACAATAAAAACAAACCAGTGCGGTACAACACAATATTTTACATGCCAGCATTGAATCTGTTGTTTGTGGCAGATATTCCTTGAACTTTGAATACATTCTTTTAAATCTTTCACCGCAAAAAAGCGACCTTTGTCGACTGGACAGTTCACCGCCAGAAGCGACAAGTCGACATTGAGGAGTCATGTTAAAAGTACCATTTTTGACTCACTTATGTAAACAAAGTGAGTCTATGTTTTAACCCGGTGTTCGGTTGTCTGTGTGTGTGTCCGTGTGTCTGTGGTAAACTTTAACATTGACATTTTCTCTGCAAATACTTTGTCAGTTGACACCAAATTTGGCATAAAAATAGGAAAAATTCAGTTCTTTCCAGTCATCTTGTTTAAAACAGTATTGCACCTCTGGGATGGGCACAAAAAAATGAAAAAAGAAGCCTAATTATATGCAAACTGCATTTACTGTTATATTTATATTTTTTGTATTCTCTAAACTTGGCACTTTGACCTCATATTCCGACACAACAACAAGAGGAGTCATTATTATCATTTTTGTTCAAACAGGAACTTCTTTTGGTAAGCATGGAATTTTTATTTATTTTGCAAACGTTTTGGTGCAGATAGTAAAGAAGGGAAATTACTCTGTAATTAATGCTAGGGGACTTAATTTATCACAAGTGAGTCTTGAAGGCCTTGCCTCTCTTGTCCACATTGTAACAAAGCTTGACAGCTGCAGCCAGTTTCCCGCCAGTATAACAATGACTAACTTTTGCCCCCTACCTAGCTTCAAGCGAACAAGTCCATCGTGTTGTTTTGACGTGAACCCAAGTCCGTGACTGAGAGCATCATATTGTAAACGCCTAGGGCTTATTTTCAAGATTAGGTGCAAATGCTCATAATAATAATAATAATAATATCTAAAATATTTGACACTGGGGAGTGTTTTTCACAGAGAAACTTGGTGTTGAAAGAATTTAAGGAATCAGTATGTATAGATTGTTGGTGTTTTGGGATGGCACTGAAGTTAGTCCCATTGCAGAACACAAGGAAAATAAAGTAGAACTAGGGGGAATTCGTTCTGGTCATTTATCCAAGTTGTCATTATGTTGGTTCAGGAAGTGTGCCAACAAACTCGGATTCCATTGTGTTGGGTTGTTGTTTTTATCTGTTCTTTTTTAAGTTTTGAAACCTGCATGGTCAGACAACATTTTGTGAATAATTTGCTTGAAAAACGAGTAGGAGGTGTTTAAGGTCACTGACTTGCGTCCATGGAAACATGTATTGTCAGTAAACACTTCATGAATATGGGATTGAAAAACCAGACTGTGTTTATGTATATGCGTGTGTGTATGTGTGTGTGTGTGAGGTGTGTGTGTGTGTTTGTGTGTCTGTGTGTGTGTGTGTGTGTGCATGTGTGTGTGTGTCTCTGTGTGTCAAGTCAGGTCAAGTCTGGATTTTATTTCATGATGGTAAATTGACTAAGCAACAGTTGCTTTTTTACATCAAGCCATCAATGAAAAAATATTTTTTTAATATAGGAAAAAGAGAGAGAGAGAGAGAAAAGAGATGAAAAGCAACAACAACAAAAATGCATATATATATATATATATACACAAGAGTAGTTGATAATGAAATACTCAGTTGCATTTCTATTTCACACACACACACACTCACACACATACACAAATGCTTGAACACAAATACACCATGCCCACCCCATCCGCACTGTGTGTATATTTGTGTATATGTGTGTGCGTGTGTGTGACGTTTCCAGGTGACTGACCTGGGCCCCAGTGAGAAGAACCACGTGATGGTGCGAGAGCGGCGCAGCGGCAAGGTGCTGAGCGGGGCCATGGCGCCCACAGAGGCCCAGCTGGAGCTGTGGCTGCAGACCCACCCCTCCTTCGAGGTGGTGCACGCCATCTCCAACCCCACCACCTTCTACGGCAGTGAGTCTACTCCCTCCCTCCCTCCTGCTCTGTCTCGTCTTTCTCTGACTGCTGCACGGTTCTGATGGGGCTTGTTTTTGGGAGGGGGTGGGGGGGGGTTAGTTTTGTTTTGCTTTGTTTGTCTTTCTAGTAAGAGTGTGGTTTTCGAAAGAGGAAAAGGCATTCCATCATAGTATTTTTGCTGATTGAACCTTTCGTTTTGATTGAGGTACACAACCTTCTTAAAAAAAATAAAAAAAAGAATTAGATTTAAATGAACTGTTAAGTATAGAATGGAGATATTGCTTTTAGAAATTTTCCAATTTTTTAAAAGAGTGGCTTTTTGGGGGCGGAGGGGATGTGGGGACAAATGAGGATGTTGTTTAAAGGGGGATGTAATAGCAGTATTCTAAAAGTTTGCAGTTTAATGCAGTGCTGTTGTTGAAAAGGGGATAACAAAAGGCTGTATTCCATAAGTCTCACAATTTATTCCAGCGTTTGAATCCTGAACTGGCACTCGAGGGATGCTGACAGACAACTCGGTGTCACCGTAGACATTCCCAGAGCCTGCCGCTCACTCTTCCTGTCTTTCAGTCATGGGTTGTTCCCTTCACTCCTGACTTGTGGTGCTTGTTGCAAATGAATAACTAACACTTTTGTGGGGTTTTTTTCGCTGTTAAACTATCCAGCCCGTTCAGCTTCTTCTTCTTCTTCTGCGTTCGTGGGCTTCAACTCCCACGTTCACTCGTATATACACGAGTGGGCTTTTTACGTGTATGACCGTTTTTACCCTGCCATGTAGGCAGCCATACTCTGCTTTCAGGGGTGTGCATGCTGGGTATGTTCTTGTTTCCATAACCCACCGAACGCTGACATGGATTACAGGATATTTAACGTGCGTATTTGATCTTACGCTTGCGTATACACACGAAGGGTGTTCAGGCACTGGCAGGTCTGCACATATGTTGACCTGGGAGATCGTAAAAATCTCCACCCTTTACCCACCAGGCACCGTCACCGTGATTCGAACCCGGGACCCTCAGATCGAAAGTCCAACGCTTTAACCATTCGGCTATGGCGCCCATCAGCCCATTCAGCAATGCAACATGATGAATGTTAACAAGCATAGCGTGATGACACTCACATGGAAACTGTTACAGTGTTGTTGTGTGTTGTTTTTTGCTGTTCCAGAAAAGAAAGATCGCCGAAGCAGCAGCCAGAGCTCTGGAAGGAAAGCGGAAGAGACGGCCACACCAGCGAAGAAGAGCGGAGGAGACAAGCCGGAAGCTGGCGGCAGCGCCAAGAAAGAGGAGAAGAAGGAGGAGGAGAATTCTGGGAGCAAGCCGAGCGGCTCCGAAGAGGGGCCGGATCAGGTTCGACTGAACGTGCGCAAGTCCCTCCGGGATGCCCTGGCTCACAGGTACTGGACAGGACATGGGGAGCGTTGAGCCGCCACCCTGCAGGGTTCAGACACAGAGTCAGGGAAAAGTGATTTGAGACTTGAAAAATGTCTTGAAAGCAGAAAAGAAAAAAAAAATCTGTTTCATCATGTTCACATTGTGCTTAACTCTAGCGTCACGGATATTTAGTGTGAGTGGTAGAAAGTTTGATTTTGCTTTTAGAGAGTTATGTATTGCTTTCAGGCTGATTTTGTTTTCTGAGTTAGGTATAGCTTTCACAGCGAGTTTGATTTAACTTTCAGAGTTTGATATTGTTATCAGAGAGAGTTTGATATTGCTTTCAGAGAGTTTGATATTGCTTTTAGAAAGGTGATTTTGCATTCAGCGAGTCAGATTTTGCTCTCAGGGAACGTGATTTTGCTTTTGGAGAGTATGCTTTTGCTTTCAGAGTGGATATTTCTGAGTGTGTGGATACTGGTTCAGAAAGTGTGATTTTACTACTTTTTTTTTTTTCTGATGCTGTAGGGCCAGGGAAGCGGACGACATTGTGATGTCCAGCAGTGAAATAAAACGCATCGCTCTTCGCATCGAGGAGGAGCTGTTCAAGGTGTACAACAGCACGGGGCACAAGTACCTGGCCAAGTTCAGGTCTCTGCTCTTCAACATCAAAGACCAGAAGAACAATGTGAGAGACCTTGTCACACATACGCTTTGCTTTGCATTGTCACCATTGTCCAAATGCTCCAGATAGGGTGGATCTGTGAAGTTGTTGTCTTGTCTCACGCTTGCTTGCCGTCATAAACTCATCCATTCAGGACCCGTAGATTTTTAGAGCTTGAATCTGATGAGCTACATAGAGATGCCACCGTGATTTCTAGCTGAAGTGGTGAGTCCGATATTGACGTAATTTTTCCTCTTTTTTTTTTCTTTTTTGTGGGTTGTAGCTGTCATGATCACTTTATCTTTGGGTGGGCTTCCAAACGTATGCCGGTTTTTATCCTGCTGTTTTTTTTGCAGCCATACTCTTTTTTCGGGAGTATGCATGCTGAGTATGTTGTTGTTTCGGATAACCCACTGAACACTGATATGGATGAGGGGATCTTGATAGTGCGGTTTTTTGTGTTTTTTTTCTGCCTGTGTACACACACGAAGGCAGATCAGGAACAAAAACAGGTCTCCTCGTCTGTTTACTTGGAGACTGTAAAATATCACCACCCTTAACCCACCAAAAGCCAGGGGAGACTGAAAAATACTCACCACCCTTAACCCACCAAGAGCCAGGATGGGGATTCAAACCTGGCACCCTCTGAAAGTCTTAACGCTCAAGCCACTGAACTGTAGCGCCTGTCTGACATCGTTTTGTGAGTCCTGTCATTGAGGAAGCATTACATTAGGAGTAGATATATGTTTTGAGCGGAAGGACCCACAGACTGTCTATTTTCAATGTAGATTGTGGTGAAATGTTGTCCTGACTACCTTGTATTTATAGTGTAGATTGTGGTGAAACGTTGTCCTGACTTCCTTGTATTTATAGTGTAGATTGTGGTGAAATGTTGTCCTGACTTCCTTGTATTTATAGTGTAGATTGTGGTGAAATGTTGTCCTGACTACCTTTATTTATAGTGTAGATTGTGGTGAAATATTGTCCTAACTACCTTGTATTTTTAGTGAAGATTGTGGTGAAATGTTGTCCTAACTACCTTGTATTTATAGTGCAGATTGTGGTGAAATGTTGTCCTGACTACCTGTATTTATAGTGTAGATTGTGGTGAAATGTTGTCCTGACTACCTTTATTTATAGTGTAGATTGTGGTGAAATGTTGTCCTGACTACCATGTATTTATAGTGTAGATTGTGGTAAAATGTTGTCCTAACTACCTTGTATTTATAGTGTAGATTGTGGTGAAATGTTGTCCTGACTTCCTTGTATTTATAGTGTAGATTGTGGTGAAATGTTGTCCTGACTACCTTTATTTATAGTGTAGATTGTGGTGAAATATTGTCCTAACTACCTTGTATTTATAGTGTAGATTGTGGTGAAATGTTGTCCTGACTACCTTTATTTATAGTGTAGATTGTGGTGAAATGTTGTCCTGACTACCCTGTATTTTCAGTGTAAATTGTGCTGTGCAGTGCTGTTTCATTAGTGTTTATTTTCTGTTGACATACTGCGACTGTTCTGAATGCAGGGTCTTTTCCGGAAGATTCTGTCTCGCAAGATCCGGTCGTCCCACCTGGTGAAGATGTCGACTGAGGAGCTGGCATCCAAAGAGCTGACCCAGTGGCGCAAGATGGAAAACAAACATGTGAGTAGGGGTTGTCAGACGGTGTCTTTATTCCCCACCCTTGTTGGATTTTGAGGCAAAATTTATGAGCAATCTGTGGCCTGGGTGGGAGGAGGGGGTGCGGGGGGATTCCTTCTTCTTTTTTTCCGTTTTGTTTTTTTTGTTTCAGTTTTCTTAGGTGAAATTTGTCATTCAAAGGTCCAGTAGCCTTTTACAGCTATCTGGGCAGTGAATTCATATCCACTGTGTCTATAAGGCTCTGCATGTGAAGGTGAGGACTAATCCTCTTCCACCGCTGTTGTGGTTTCCCCATCCAGCATCAGGTATCCATTCACATGAGGGTGTGTAAGCCCACGATTTCTCGCAATCCCACTTGGGGAGAAATCGTGGGATTGTGAGAAATCGTGGTCGTTCCCCTCCCACGTTTTCTCTCAGTTCTGAGAAATCGTGAAAGTGCCCCTTACTTTTATCAAAAATATCTCCTTTGTCATCGGAGTTGGTCTCTTGTCTTTTCCCAGTGCAAATCAAAGAGAAAAATGAGATAGATAAAACGAAAAGAGAACAAGCGAGTCAGAAAGGGGGGCGACGACAATGACGATCATGAAAACGACAGTGGCGTTAGCGAAGACATCAACGGTAATGACACTGAAACACAACTACTGACTGTATTTCATGCAGGATGGATCACTGCAATGCATCGACCTTCAATTCAACATCGGAATCAATAGCAAGCAACGAAATTCAGGCAATGTGGATAACTCAAACAGAAATATAATATAATCTAATATGATATAATATAACATAACATAACATAACATAACATAATATGATGTAACATAATACAACATAACACAACATGACTTGAACTGAATCTGTCCTGGATGTTGGGAATAAAATCAAAAGGATTCAACTTTATACATAAATGTGACATCAAAAAATTTGTTTAACTATGCTTTTCCTTCACATTGGGCGCATGAAAACTGGACCAAATTGTTTTGATCTTTGTTGTGATGCAACCTTTTCTGTCACCTTCATTTAGAATGTTCTTAATTTCATGCTTGCTCATTTGTTCTGATAGAACAGACGGAGACCATGTAAATGTGTGTGGTGTGTGCCTTTCAGACTCTGGTGATGATAGGACAGACGGAGAACCATGTAAATGTGTGTGGTGTGTGTGTCTTTCAGACTGACAGTGATAGAACAGACAGAGACCCATGTAAATGTTTGTGGTGTGTGTGTATCTTTCAGACTGGTGATGATAGAACAGACAGAGAACCATGTAAATGTGTGTGATGTGTGTGTGTCTTTCAGACTCTGGTGATGATAGAACAGACTGAGAACCATGTAAATGTGTGTGGTGTGTGTGTGTCTTTCAGACTCTGGCGATGATAGAACAGACGGAGACCATGTAAATGTGTGTGGTGTGTGTCTTTCAGACTGACAGTGATAGAACAGACAGAGAACCATGTAAATGTGTGATGTGTGTGTCTTTCAGACTCTGGCAATGATAGAACAGACGGAGAACCATGTAAATGTGTGTGGTGTGTGTGTCTTTCAGACTGGTGATGATAGAACAGACGGGGAACCATGTAAATGTGTGTGTGTCTTTCAGACTCTGGTGATGATAGAACGGACGGGGAACCATGTAAATGTGTGTGATGTGTGTGTGTCTTTCAGACTCTGGCGATGATAGAACAGACGGAGAACCATGTAAATGTGTGTGGTGTGTGTGTCTTTCAGACTCTGGCAATGATAGAACAGACGGGAGACCATGTAAATGTGATGTGTGTCTTTCAGACTCTGGCAATGATAGAACAGACGGGGAACCATGTAAATGTGTGTGATGTGTGTGTGTCTTTCAGACTGTGGCAATGATAGAACAGACGGAGAACCATGTAAATGTGTGATGTGTGTGTCTTTCAGACTCTGGCAATGATAGAACAGACGGAGACCATGTAAATGTGTGATGTGTGTGTCTTTCAGACTCTGGCAATGATAGAACAGATGGAGAACCATGTAAATGTGTGATGTGTGTGTCTTTCAGACTCTGGCAATGATAGAACAGACGGAGAAGGAGGCGCAGAAAGAGGGGCAGCAACACATCAGGAAAAAGACGCACAAGGGGGAGGTGGAGGTGGAGGAGGAGGACATGAGCACGCTAGTGGTGTGTACTCTGTGTGTGTGCTGTGTGAATGTGTTTGTGTGTGTGTGTGCGTATAGTCTGTGTGTGTGTCATATGCGTGCTTGTGTGTACATGTGTGTGTGTTTGTGTGTGGCACACGCTCCTCTAAAAGTAAAACATAAACAAATTTATGATTAAAGTACAGATACCTAAACTGTACAAAAAAATATTTAGAAAAATGTCTTGAACAGTAATCAAAAGAAGCACAAGTTACATATTATTGTGGGATTTTTTTTATACTGATAGCATAGTTGATACTGATTATGTATGTGTGTGGTGTGTTTGTGTGTGGGGGTGGGTGATGTGTGTGTGTGCGTGTCTGTGTGTGTGTTTACATGTGTGTGTGTATCTGTGTGTACGAGTGTGGGTGGTGTGTGTGTCTGTGTGTGTGTTTGCATGTGTGTGTGTGTGTATCTATATGTGTGTGTGTGTGGGGGGGTGGTGCGTGTCAACACGTTCATGCGCGCGTGTGCATGTGTGTGTTGGTGACAGACCCGAGTAGAGGAGCCCAAGAGCATAGTGGAGACCAAGACAGAGGAGGAGGTGGCGGAGGTGGTGGCAGACACCACGGACCAGCATCGTGCCCACCTGTTTGACCTCAACTGTAAGATCTGCACAGGAAAGGTCCTGCCCCCTGCCACTGAGGAACAACCCCTGCCCAAGAAACTGAAGGTGGGTGACGGTGGACAGTTTGTGTGTGTGTGAGTGAGTGAGAGAGAGTGTGTGTCAAACTTGGGAGAAAGAGCGAGAGCGGGATTCGAACCCAGGCCCTCACATGTGGACAGAGCAAGGCATGGATTAACTGGTGTTACTTGTGCTGTTTTAATGGACCTTTTTAGCGTTTTGTTTTTTGATTTCTACCACTGGTTTTAAGAACTGGCGGGTGTTCAGCACTGAAATGGTCCCTCACGGGCAGCATGGTTATTTGCAGCATGATTACCTATGATGTGAGGACGTAACCAGTAAAGTAAGATACATCTGGAATGTGTGGAGCAGACACCTACTGCCTGCTGTGGTGATCTTTCCACTCTTCTATGACAGCACAATTTTCTTCTTCTCTCTCTCCCTCTGTCCTCCTCACCCCTGCTGAATAGCTCCATCCACCCCCTTCCTCCTTCACCAGTTCTCTCTCTCTCTCTCACTTCCCTTAATTTTTAACCTTGGCCTGCCACGTACTGTGCTCATTCAGGGACTGTTGAACACTCACAGAGGTTTCTTTGGTACCTTAACACTTGGGAGAAACGCAGAAACCAGAAGAAAGTGGCAACAGAATGTTGACATTTTTGCCCAGATACATGTGACAGGTCTGGATGGTGGGGTCATGGCACGGTGGTCATGTACCCAAACAGAGGAAGCAAGTGTCCCTGGGTTCAAGCCCTAGACACAGACCAGGATTTTCACTCCCCCCCCCCCCCCCCCCCCCCCCCCCATCAGACCTTGAGTGGTGGTCTGGGCGCTAGTCTGTAGGATGAGATGATAAACTGAGGTCCTGTGAGCAGCATGCACTTAGCGTTCATAAAAGAAACCATGGCAGCAAAAGGGATGTCTTTGGAGAAAAAAACTTTGATAGTAAAACAAACACATGTGCTGGAAGAAATAAGAAAAAAAGAAATATGGGTGGCTCTGCTCTGTTGTGACAAAATTAGAAAACAATACAATGCAAAACAACATAGTGCAGTACAATGCAATATGGTGCAATGCACACAATGCAGTACAATATGATACAAAAACATGACACAACACCACACACCATACAACACCACCACTACACCACACAACACACCACACACCACACCACAACAACACAACACAACACCACACCACACACACCACACCACTCACAAGACCACAACAACACCAGGTGACAGCCAGTGTGACTGTGTGCAGGTGTCGCACCAGGTGGTGTCAGACTCCAAGTTGAAGCACCGATCCAAGGAGGGCCGCAGCCACAAGAAGGAGGTGAAGATCACGGACACCAAGGAGGTCAAGATCGTGGAGCGGAGGAAGGCAGAAGCTGAGGACGACGTGGCGGAAGAGGCCACGCACAGCGACACCACGCCCCAGACCACCACCACCTCGGTCAGCCCCGAAGAGACGGTCTCCACACCCGGCTCCTCATCAGCCACCTCCCCTGGACCGTCCCTGGCCTCGCAGAGCCCCGCCTCCACCTCCCAGGGTCACACCCTCCCTGCCACAGGCCCCGCCCTCACCTCCAAGGTCACCGTCAGGTAAGGAAGGAGTTGTTTCCAGAATGTTTGGGTTCAAACATTTTGTTCTGTAGTACGGCCGTCGTCAAGGGTGAATGTTGAGGGGTTGGAGGCAAGTCTGTTGGCATGCCATGGGATGTGCGTCCCCTTGTTGCTTAATGGTGGTTCCATCCTCGGGATTGGTCCCTCCAAGACAGTGTGTGATTTGACGGGTAAAGGGATAGACAGGGGCAGTTCAAGCACTGACAAGTGGCAGGCTTGAGTAACGGGGAAGAGTTCAGACGCAATGGCGCTGATATTGGTCAACGAAAATGTGAGTTATCATGTTGGCCAAACTTTGTGGCAAGTATAACGTTCAAGGCAGTGTCAGGCAGTGTTGAGGCATCAGAAATGTGCAGACCAACCTATGTGGCGAGATGGTAGAGCCGAAGCTGTGGTGTCGGCAGTACCCAGAGTGTGGATCACATGTGCACCGATCAGTTAAGTTTGATCTGGGCTTAGTTTCTGCCCAATCATGCAAACAGTCGAGATGACATTTTGTTCTTTTCGAAAACGTGGAAATTGAGAAAACAGGGAGTCTTCGAAAGGACAGAACAAGAGAAAATGCAGCCGCAAATGCAGGGCAGGTCAGGAAACCAAGATGGCTGCTGGACAAAAAGATGCTGCTTCAGTAAACACAAAAGGGTTAACATGACAATGGAGGTCACAAGCTGCAGTTGTTCTCAATTTCTCCACATAGGCAGACTAGTGGTTTGGACAGGACAGGAATCTAAGCATTCTCACAAGGAAACTACCAAAAGCTATATGTAGCCTGTACTTCTCTGAAAGGAGAGTGAACACATTATAAAGTTTTGACAGTTTCACATAGATTTAATGATTTTGCAACAAGAAAATTCTTACAGTGAGGTGGATGAAAACTTCTGTCCTGGGGCACTCAAGGGGTGAAGAGAAATGAAAAGCAAAAATCCATATCTTCAAGTTAACATTAGCAATTTATTGTTTTTATATGTGTACATATTAGACAGCCGATTCTCATGCGCTGTTGATGTGTTTTAAGCCACAAATAAGTATCCTTTATTGGAGATAATAATGTATTGTGATGAGGAAAGGTTTTGTGTTCGATCCTCAGGTCCCCAGACTCGGCACCGCAGTCGGCACAAGTGATATATAAAGTAATCATGATGATAATAATGGACACTTATATAGCACGTTTCTCCAGAAATACTGCTCAAAGTGCTTTACATTTTGTTCCCCACTCTCCGCCTCCCCATGAGTACTCCTGTTCACCCACGCCCCCTCTCTCCCCCACTCACACACGGAAGCACTTGCCAGAAAACACTCATGCAAGTGAATGTTGGAAATCACCAACCCACCCATGAAGCCCTCCAGAAGACGCATCCCTGCAACACGCACTCAGGCACGCACACACACACGAACACATGGACACTCCTCATCACCCGCCACACACACACACACACGGCAAACGGCCTCTCTGCAACAGACGGGCGCAATAGCCGAGTGGTTAAAGCGTTGGACTGTCAATCTGAGTGTCCCGGGTTCGAATCACGGTGGCGGCACCTGGTGGGTAAAGGGTGGAGATTTTTCCGATCTCCCAGGTCAACATATGTGCAGACCTGCTAGTGCCTGAACCCCCTTCGTGTGTATATGCAAGCAGAAGATCAGATACGCACGTTAAAGATCCTGTAATCCATGTCAGCGTTTGGTGGGTTATGGAAACAAGAACATACCCAGCATGCACATCCCCGAAAACGGAGTATGGCTGCCTACATGGCGGGGTAAAAACGGTCATACACGTAAAGGCCCACTAGTGTGTGCATACGAGTGAACGTGGGAGTTGCAGCCCACGAACGCAGAAGAAGAAGAAGAAGAAGAAGGCCTCTCCGCAACAAAACACGGACCAAAAACCAAATTGCACCAATACCAGGACAAAAAAACAAAAACAAAAAAAAAGTATTGTGTACTGTGATGGTGAAGAGGTTTGTGTTTGATCCTCAGGTCCCCAGACTCAGCGCTGCAGTCTGGCCTGGACCCCAAGCACAAGTACACGCCTTCAGGGCCCATGGTGTGGAAAGGGTTCATCTCCATGCAGGACTTTGCCAAGTTCTTCACCTCAGCCTACAGGGTGTCCGGCCCCGCTGACAAGCTGGTCAGTTGGTGTGGGCTGCTATAGTTTCTGTTTCAGTTTCAGTTTCTCAAGGAGGTGTCACTGTGTGTGGACAGATCCATATAGGCTGTACCACATCTGCTGGGCAGATGACTGACCAGCAGCAAAAAACCCAGCGTGCTCAGGCCTTGAGCGTGTGTGTGTGTGTATGTTTGTGTATCTTTCGGAGTGGATTTCTTCTTCAGAATTTTGCCAGAGGACAGCACTGATTTTGCCATGGTATCTTTTTCAGTTCACCAAGTGCATGCTGCACTTTAGGGATTTTTTTTAATTTTTATTTTTTTTATTCATCTCTTTACTCCATACCCCTCATTTGTGGGGTGCACTTATCATGTTCACTTGTATAGATCTACAAGTGGAGTTTTTACAATGATGGCCATTTTTGCCATTTAGGCAGCAATTACCTGTCTTCAAGAGTTTGCATTTTGGGGGTACATTTCTGTTTCCATAACCCACCAAAGACTGACAAGGACTCAGGGATGTTTAACGTGTAAACTTGTTCTGGGTGTGTGTATACACACAGAGGGGCTTCAGCCAGTAGCGGGTGTGGGCGTATGGTATGGGAAACATCTCCACCCTTGACTTTGACCCACCCAGCACAGTCAGGATTAGGGTGGGTCATACTGACTTTCATGGGTGGCAGTTCTGTCTGCATCATGGTGTCTGTCCAGTTCTGTTGTCTGTGTGTGTGGGAGATGTGATAGGTTGGACAGTGCATGAGAACAGACGCAGACCCACTGCTACATGAAAGGGACTGGCAATGTTACTGAAGCAGAGGTCAGATAGACAAACTCTTAACCTGTTGAAGTGTGTTGTTAAGAGGATGGTGTTACCACATGTACTGTCATAAACAGGGCAGATACATTTGTTATCAGCTCTTCAGGTGACATGTTTGTACCATTAAAACAGGGTGTTTACATTTGTAATCAGCTCCACACATGACATGTTACAGCAGGGTGGATACATTAGGTACAATAACTGGGTGGACACATTTGTGATCAGCTCCACACATGACGTTACAATTACAGCAGGGTGGATACATTAGGTACAATAACTGGGTGGACACATTTGTGATCAGCTCCACACATGACGTTACAATTACAGCAGGGTGGATACATTAGGTACAATAACTGGGTGGACACATTTGTGATCAGCTCCACACATGACATTACAATTACAGCAGGGTGGATACATTAGGTACAATTATAACTGGATGGACACACTTGTGATCAGCTCCACACATGACGTTACAATTACAGCAGGGTGGATACATAGGTACAATTATAACTGGGTGGACACTTTTGTGATCAGCTCCACACATGACGTGTTACAATTACAGCAGGGTGGATACATTAGGTACAATTATAACTGGGTGGACACTTTTGTGATCAGCTCCACACATGACATGTTACAATTACAGCAGGGTGGATACATTAGGTACAATTATAACTGGGTGGACACTTTTGTGATCAGCTCCACACATGACGTGTTACAATTACAGCAGGGTGGATACATTAGGTACAATTATAACTGGGTGGACACTTTTGTGATCAGCTCCACACATGACGTGTTACAATTACAGCAGGGTGGATACATTAGGTACAATTATAACTGGGTGGACACATTCGTGATCAGCTCTTCAGGTGATGTGTATCAGTTATAACAGGGTTGATACATTTATAATTGGTTCCACACATGACATGTATGTACCATTATAACAGGATGGATACATTTATAATCAGCTTTTCGTATGAGATGTATGTACCATTATAACAGGGTGGATACATTTATTATTAGCTCTACACATGAAATATATGTACCATTATAACAGGATGGATACATTTATTTTCAGCTCTACACATGACATGTATATGTCATAATAACAAGGTGGATACATCTATAATTAGCTCTACACATGACATGTATGTACCAAACAGGATTGATACATTTATTATCAGCTCTACACAGACATGTATGTACCATAACTGGGTGGATACATCAGCTCAACACATGACATGTATGCACCATAATAACAGGGTGGATTCAGTTGTCATCAGCTCTTCACACGACATGTCAGAAGCATATTCACAGTGAATAAGAAGTGAAGTTTGTTTGTACAGGGACTGCCAGACACGCTCCAGATCTGTGGCCGCATTGGGCCTGAGCACATGTGGGACTACCTGGGCAAGATCCGTCAGGCTGGTTCCAGGGTGGGTTCCGTACTCCGTGCATTGTCTACCTTTACTGGGTGGGGAGAAACTTGTCTGTGGGCGTTCAGTTTCTTCACCGTTCTCCTTCCTCCCCATCCCTTTTCAGCTGTTTGACCAAAAAGAAAAATCGGAAGCAAGTTTCCTTTTTTTTTTTTTTTTCGGTGCAGAGGCAAATGATGTGATTCATCGCCTAGATAATTCTGGCCATGTTTATATTTTTGCTTTCTGGTCTGTAACTTAATACCAGGGTTTACTTGGGCTTGTGACCTTGACAGTGCTTAGAGTGACCATTTTTCTAAGTCTGTAGATTTTGCTCAGACTTGGGGGAATTGTTAACGCTCAGCCAACTTAGCACTGCAAGAAAAGATAGTTCATGCAGCCCAACCTACACATGGTTCTCCCAGAATGGGTGAATTACAGTTCAGTCCTGTATTTTATCACGCTACTGTAAATTATGGTTCAGGCCTGTATTTTATCACAGTATTATAAATTATGGTTCAGTCCTGTATTTTATCACACTACTGTAAATTATAGTTCAGGCCTGTATTTTATCACAGTATTATAAATTACGATCCAGTCCTGTATTCTATCACACTACTGTAAATTACGGTTCAGTCCTGTATTTTATCACACTACTGTAAATTATGGTTCAGGCCTGTATTTTATCACACTACTGTAAATTATGGTTCAGGCCTGTATTTTATCACAGTATTATAAATTACGATCCAGTCCTGTATTCTATCACAGTACTGTAAATTATGGTTCAGTCCTTTATTTTATCACAGTACTGTAAATTGCAGTTCATTTCTGTATTTTATCACAGTACTTTAAACTTTAGTGGGTAAAGCTTACAAATATCTCTCAGATTTAAGCTTTTCTGCAACATTGATATGTATACAGTTAGATGGTCATAGTATAGCTTAAAATATAAAGACCACAGGACTGTTAAGGTCTTTGATCAATGTGGGAGTCTTGGAACTCCATAGAGGAAAAAAAATTATCAAGATTTGCAGAGAATCCACAGTTGTTCTGCTTCTTTAAAGCTAATGCCTTTTAAATTGCGATCCTTGCTTCTTTCAGACTGATGCCTTTTAAGTTGTGATGCTTGCTTCTTTCAAACTAATGCCTTTTATTTTAAGTTGTGATGCAGAGTGGAAGCAGATCTGTGCTGTTCTTACGTCTTTTTCGTTTCTTCCTCCAGGATGTGTGTATCTTGCGTTTCATCCCGGGCAGTGATGACGAGAAAGTGGCCTATGTGCACCTGTACTCGTACCTGAACAGTCGCAGTCGCTGTGGCGTAGTGGGCAATCCTCCCAAGCATGTCAAAGACCTGTACATCGTCCCTCTGGCCTCCCACAGCAAGATCCCACAGGTGCTCCTCCCCTTCGATGGTCCAGGTAACTATCAAAACCTGTGTACATCCTTTGATGTCAGAGGAACTGATAGGATAGTGGTGGTGGTGGTTTTTAAGTGTGTTTGACCTGTGCCTCTACTTTTATATTGAAAATGATACAAAGTACTGTTGTTTTTACCACATCCATCAGTATATATCTGTGGGTTTTTCTTTATTCCTGTGCAATCACTTGACTGATTGTGCGACCAGTATGTGTTAATGTTAAGTTCTAAGTAAAGACCTGATGAGAGCTGTTAGCAGCCTGTTGGCTTATGCCCTTAAGTTCAGTGCTTGGTTTGGAGAAGGGATCATTGTTTGAGGGAGGATGTCTGTCTGTCCATGTGGGAGGTCCATCTGGCTGGCTGAAGAGGTGGTTAGATCCTGGCGAGATCTGATGCATGTAACATTCGTCTTACATGTGATCAGTTTGCTTGACTGCTTGTAGTTGTAGGTGTCGATGAATTCCTCTTGGCACCACCTGGTTCCAAGGTCTTGACATGCTCTTAGATGATTGACTGGTTTGCCACAGGTCTGGAAGGCAACCGGCCCCACATGCTGATTGGCATCGTGGTGCGGCAGAAGATGAAGCGGCCCAAAGACTCGGCAGAAGGCTCCACCCCAGGCAAGTCCCCCCACAGTGGGGAGAAGCCCTCAGGACCAGCCGCTGCCAAGAAGGCGAAACCCTCCAAGAATGAGGAGACGGAGGCATATTCCCCGACAGCAGATGAGGATGAAAGCTCAGCGCCACAGGCTCTGTACATCCCCACCCCGACCACCAACATCGCCCGCGCAACCTCTTCCGTGTCCTCCTCCTCTTCCTCCACCCCCTCCTCCCTGAGCTCTCACAGCCAGTCCAAGGACAAGGCAGCAGAGAGCGGATCTTCAGACTCTGCTGCCAAGGAGTCGCTCACCATGGAAGGTGAGGGAAGAGTTCCACCATGTTTCTCCTGGGGGAATTGTCATGGAATGTCATGAAAACCCAGCGTAGATATTTCCAACAGGACCAAGGGAATATGTTTAGGTAGATGATGATGTTAATGGAAATAAAACTGGATGATGGAATGTTATTTCCGACATGACTAGTGCAATAGCCTAGTTGTTAAAGCGTTTGACTTTCAATCAGATGGGCCTGGGTTCGAATCTCAGTAATGGCGCCTGATTGGTAAAGGGTGGAGATTTTTCCAATCTCCCAGGTCAACATACGTGCAGACCTGCTTGTGCGTGAACCCACTTCATATGTATACGCACGCAGAAGATCAGATACGCACGTTAAAGATCCAGTAATCCATGTCAGCATTCGGTGGGTTATGGAAACAAAAACATACCCAGCATGCACACCTCTGAAAGCGGAGTATGGCTGCATATATGGCAGGGTAAAAACGGGCATGCACATAAAAGCCCTCTCGTGTACATACAAGTGAATGTGGTAGTTGCAGCCCACAAACGAAGATTTTCTGACATGATAAAGTGAATATGTTTAGGTTGATGTCGCAGTCATTGAAAATAAAACTGGATGATGGAATGCCATTTCCAACATGTTAAAGGGAGTATGTTTAGGTTGATGTCATGATTATTGAAAATAAAGCTGGATGATGGAATTTTATTTCCGACATGATGAAGGGTGTATGTTCAGGTTGATGGCGCAGTCAGTAAAAATAAAACTGTATGATGGAATGTTATTTCTGACATGATGAAGGGAGTTTGTTTAACTCACTCCATGCCAAGAGTTTTTGCCCTTGCCAATCCCTGAAAACCCAGGGTTTGTATAGGATGGGGAAAAAATTGTAAAAAAACCAAATAGACACCCAGACAATTGATATTTAGTATATGTATGCAAGGAATGTTGTTCCATATGTGTGCAAAAAATCAAAGTATTTACTCACCGTCTTGATGTTGATCGCGGTATCCATATTTAGTGTATTTTTTAGCATTTTTGCACCCATCAGAAAGGTACACCAACATGTTCCACATCACATTCTAACACTATTTGAGGAACTGAAGACCTAGTGCATGCAATGAAGTATGAACAGGTGGTGAAGAAAGTTGAAATTCACTCATACAAGAAAAAATATTGTCTCTACATAATGAAAATCAAAGAACAAAGAAAAAAACTCAACCGGCTGGGTGTTGACTGGCCAGTCAGCTGACAAACCTGGTATGCCAGTGAAGGGATGTGCAAGAGGGAAAAAGGAAAAATTGTCAGTCCAATCACTGGTGAAAACACTTGCAAAATCGTCCATTTCCTCAGTGGTTTCGTCGTCTGTGTCTGTCTCATCTGCTGGCACATGTTCCTCACTTTCCTCTCCATTGTAAACACTCTCTTCAGTGGCCGAATCTGTTTCTAGTTCATCGGGATCTGGTTCAAATTAACTGTCCAAAGAATCAACATTATCTCCTTCGACATCAGAGCCTTCAGTTTGGATCATTTCCAAAGCATCTTCGACGCTGAGTAACATTTCACCTCTCCGACCGTGTCGAACACTTCGCCGTGACGCCATCTTGTCAAACAACTTACAAAGCTGACAGGGGGCACGCTTTGTTATCAAGTGCGGTTGAGCTTATCGCGACACACACGCAGCGTGTGTGAATGAAAAGCTGACCAGAGGTGACGTAAGATATCACATCTGCTTTTGATTTTCGCATCCGACGCGTCACTCCGACAGCACGACTTTTTAAAATCCAAGTCCGCATATGCGGACATTGGCATCCAACGCTTTCTCCGACGATGTCCGCATATGCGGACAATGGCAGCGAGTGAGTTAAGCTGATCTTGCAGTCATTAAAAACAAAAATGGATGATGGAATGAACCATAGTGAGATGAGAACTACTGTTTGAACACAGTTGTGTGTTGTTTTTTGTTGTTGTTTTTTTTTTTTAATTTTATTTATTTTTTTTATTTTTTTTTTTTTATAATTGTCATAGGAGTGGTGAATGAAAAATGTCCAGTGAGCATGAACAATGGAGTTACAGATTTTGGTAGTTTGTGTCCTAACAGATTTTGTCTGCATACAGGTGCTGGAGCAGTAGTCAGCAGTCCTTCATACCTCTGGTATTTCTTGATGAATTTTTGTATTGTTTTGCAGTAACTGCTTATAGAAGACTTCTGATGTAAAAGAGAGAATGCATGTCAGCAGAAATGGAGACGATAAGAGTGTAAGGGAATAAAGAAAGTGAAATGAGAAACCGATTTCTGTTCTCAGAAACCAGTGTAACGATGTGTTCACTGTTGTGCTCCAGATGCAGAGCCCTACTCACCGAGCAAACCAGTGGTGGAGGATGATGGGGATGCTCCGTACGACCCCGAAGACGTGGCAGAGTTCGCGGTGACTCCCGTCAGTGAGACCACAAAGAAACCAGACTTGTCATCATCGGCACCAGCCGTTGCGGTCAGCACCAGTGACAGCGACACCAAACCAGCAGCAGCCAGCAGCGACAGCACCGCAATCAAAAAAGCCGATGTCAGCAGCAGCAGCAGCAGCAGCAGCACAGACCCCTCCCTCCCTGTGGTGCAGCAGTCATCGGCTGTCAGCAGTGCCCCCAGTGTGAACATGGACTCTGTGATGGAGCAAATCTCGGCCAGCAGCGACCCGCAGGAGATCTCGTCCCTGATGGTGGCGGTGCTGGCCAAGGCCAAGGACACATCAGAGCAGCGCCACCTGATGGCTACGCTCACCACCAAGGTGGAGCAGAGCAAGAAACACAAGGCGGAGAAGGGCGTCACCCCTGCCGACCCTGCTGCTTCCCTCCCGTACTCTGACCCCGCCCTGCCCGCCTGGTTCCCGCAGGTCACCTCAGCCATTGCGTCTGATGTCAGCACATCCGTTTCTTCCACCACCAGAGACCCAGTGACGGTGTCCAGTGCAACTGCGACGCCAGTGCCAACAGCTGCCAGCATCACCTCCACTGTGATCCCCAACCTGTTGGCAGCGGCAGCGGCTGCGGCAGCAGCAGCCAAGACCACCACCACCACAACCACCACCGCTTCAGTCAGCTCCACGATTTCTTCCACGCCCGTTGTGTCAACCTCTGCTGTCAGCACAGGGCCCAGCTGTGGTGGGGAGGGAAAGTCCTCCGAGCCGGCATCTAGAATCAGCTCCCTGACCCCAGACAGCCAGGACATGCCCCTGGCCCTCAAAGCCCTCATGGAGGACCTGAAGGGCAACACCCAGATGGTCAGGGCGGTCGACAAACGCACAGAGCGCGACCGCAGAGAGCGGGAGAAGAGAGACGCCTCTGTCAAGGAAGTGACAATGGCCGCCACTGCTGCTGAGGCTGAAAAGAAAGACGACACCAACTCCAAAGACGCGCCACCTAAAGAAGGCGGCGTCTCTGCCATCCCTGGTCTGGAAGGGGGTGAGGCCAGCATTCCTGGTCTGGGTGAGGTGCTGGAGGAAGGGGTTGGTGGGGTAGTAGCGGAGGTGTTTGGGTCGGCTGGAGGTCAGGACAAGGCAGAAGAGGTCAGCTCCTCCACGGACAGCCACAAGGACCGACCCAGTCCTCTCCCAGCCCCCAAGGCCGAGGTGCTGATGGGGGACACTGACCTCCGCATTCAGGGAGACCTCCCTCGCCTGCCTGTCCACGATCAGGACGACCGCTTCTCTTCATCCCTGCCCCCACCCCTGCCCCCAGACTCTGTGCCCCCCCAATCCCACAGCACGGGCTTCCCCCCGCCACCTCCCTCCGGCTCCTACATGATGCCACCCGCCCCCCATCCCCCTGTCCTCCCGCCCCACCCGGCGTTAGAGGTTCCCGACATCGACCACCGCCGCCATGTTCCCCCCCCTCCCCTGTACCCCCCCCGGGTGGGCATGGTGCCCTCCCCTGCGCCCTTCCGGCCCCCAGCCCAGCCCCCTCCCCCCGGCACGGAGGAGACGGACGAGGGGGACGTGGACATGCGGCAGCCCCCCAAGAGAAGTGGCGGCCCCCCACACCTCTGTGAGCAGCCTTTTGACAAGATGTCTCGCTCTGAGCCCCCGGGGCCCGCTCGCCTCGTTCCCCCCCTCCCCCCGCTCCCTCCGCAGCCCCCTCCCCCACTCCCCCCTCTCCCGTCCTCCAGCGGTGGTGGTGGTGGTGGGGAGGGTGGTGGGCAGGGTGGGATGGATCACGGGCACAGACCTCCCCCCCCATCCCACGAACACTGGCCCCCCCACCCCCACGAGGAGGGGCTGGACTTTGACCACCGCCGTCACCACCACTCGGGCTACTCACACAGACCCCTCCCACCCCACCACCACCACCACCACCAGCACCAGCACCACCACCGTTCTCATTCTCCCTCTCCCCCTAGTCGTTACCGCAACGACAGGCACGACAGAGACGAGCGACACAGACGCCATTTCCACAGGGACCGGCGGTAATGGGTTCTGTGTGGACAGTCCCCCAGCATGGGGGGGTGTGCATGTGAGTGTGTTGTGTGCTGTAGGCACCAACACCTAGTGCTCAGTCATTTTGCTGCAGTGATATTGACTGGCAGCTCCCAGGACCCACCAGGGACAGACAGGTCAGGTTGAACTGACGGTCAGTGGATCTGTGTCGTACTGCCGAGGAAACTTTGTAGAGCTCACTTGACTTTGACCAAAAGCTTCAGACATCTGGGGATGTAGTCAGGTGTCTCGCTTTCGGTTGGTTAGTACCATATGTTGTCCTGTTGGGGTTTTTTGCCCCCCTTTTGCACATGGTTACTTTGATTTTTTTTTTTTTTTTTTCATTACATTGTTTTTTTAACCAGTATCTTGCTTCAGTATTGGTTTCTCTTTCTTCCTTAATTCCTCTCTCTCACTTTGAATCAAACTTAAAGAAGAGGTGTAAAATGAGTAGAGTGACTTCTACTATTATTACTATGCATCAAACATTCACAGCACTTTCCTGTCATGCACAACAGAGAATCCATGCTTGTTCTGGCTGAGAACTTGTGATCATCCAGACATTGGTTTATTCACTTGCAGTTTCTTCCATTTTAATTCAGGACTGATCTTTCGTTCAACAGAGTCAAATAAAATGGAAAGTTTTGCGGAAAATAAACCTTCCTGAGGGCAGTTCGTCTATTGGAGTGTATTTGTGTTCAGTTGAGGAAAGCATGAGAGCAGATTCCTAAACAGAGAACGTGGTATGGGGTGTTTGTGTGGGTGTGATGTGTATGCTCGCATATAAGTGTGTGTGTGTGTGCGTCTTTAGCAGATGTGTATGTGTGTGGCAGTAACATTGATTGTTTTGTGTCCAAATTAAATTCTAAGTGCATGATTGTCCATAGTATGTGCTCATCTTATCAGCTCATGTATTGGGTCTGTGCCCTGCACAACAAAGTGTAAAGCATCCATTCAGATGTGGTACAGTGCAACAAATCGAAACTAACATCCATGTGTTTTTTTTCCAGCAACATTGTTGCACCTGCGCTTGCTCTGAACACAAACAGAGTAAGCAGCTCTGGATAAAACTCTGGCAGATTATCACCACTTCAGGTTTTTCCAGTGTTTAAAAACCCCAACCAGTGCAGGTGACTTTAGCAGAACCTGAACTGTCGCACAGAAACAGGTTGTGGAATTTTCAGGATAAGGCCGTGTGTGTGAATGGTCCAAAATGTGTTATTGGAAAGATTTAGTGACAAACAAAAAAGAGGAGAATAGGGAAGAGAGAGAAAGTTAGCCCAGGCCGTGTTCAAACCTTGACCTCTACTTTGGCGCAACAGGTGCTTGCCACAATGCCAGAAATCCTCATGAGAAGTAGTGATAATGTTATTTCTTTACTTTGTATTTATTCTTTATTTGAGAGTTAGTAATTCTGCTATTTCATTTTTTTCTTCATTATTTGAGAACTAGTTATAGTGTGGTTTCTTTTTTCTTTTCTTTTTTTCATTATTTTTCTCTCTTTTTTTTTTTTTTTTATTTTTTTTTTGTTTGTTTTGTTTTGCTGAGATGAGGGTGGGCTTTGACAAGGTCCTTTAGAATTTTTACACCTCCACTATTAATTTAGTCTTTGGTAAGTTAATATCCGATGATGCCAGTATTCTCCTTTTTTTTTTCTTTTTTTTTTGTTACATATGTTTCTGGTTGAAAGACAAAATAGTTTTCTTGTCTGCGAAAAGTTCACAAAGCTGCCTCGTCTTTGGCAGGCCAAGCCGTCAGGGTTTAGCATTTTAGCGTGCAGTGCTAGGTTTGCATAGCGTTAAGGGTTGTTCCCAAATGTACACCGATTACATTGACTTTGGAAAATTCTTAATGCCTATAGCAAAGTTAGCATTGCAAAGGTCACTCAAGCAACCCAGTCCTGATCACTGCCATCTAGTGGGTATGGCCGGGGTTTGAGGGGTGGGGGGTGGGGTGGGGAATATTTGGGAGGGGGGTATGTCCCTGGGGTGAGGTGGAGGCAGGGTGGTCTGGGGAGGACATTGTGGGTAGGAGTATGCCCCTTGGGTAAGGGGGGTGTGGGCAGTAATCCCCCTTCTAAATCCTACTCCTTTTTTGGGTCAGGGTGAGGGGGGCGGGATCCCAATGGGTGGCAGCTGAGCTTGGATATTCCCAGTTTTATCCAAAATTTCCCATGGTTGTTGAAAAAGATTTCAAAGTTTTATCTAGAAAATGCTTGGCTGTTGAAAGAATGGACTGGAGTGTCTTGTCCTTGTACACAAAGGGCCGTGGTCAGAGTACTGACAATAGTAACAAGGAAAGTTCAGGTCATATATATATATGTGTGTGTGTGTGTATGTTTGTAACTGTGAGAAAGCAAAAAGTGGAAAGTACATATATGTGATCGGCAAAGGAGGAATGTTTGTTTTGCAGCAGGAAAACATGATTGATGGAATTGTTGAGGAGTGAGAAATCAAGTTATGCTTTGTGTTATTTCTTGTCTGATCCCAGTTGAAATTGATTAAAGCCATATGTGGAAATTGGAGACAGTGTTTCAAGGCTCACTCTGTGTGTGGGTGGGTGTGGGTGTCGACTGTGTATGTGTGTGTGAACTCTTTGTGTGTGAGGGTGTGGGTGTGAACTCTGTGTGTGTGTGTTTTTGTGTGTTATGTATGTCATGAACTTGTGTTTGTTTATTTGTCTATTTAAAAATATTTTAAAAAAAGACCATGTCTGAAAATCATTCAGTTGTGTGATATTTAGTGTGCATCCATCCAGATTCATGTGCACCCTGGCACATGAATTATATATATTTATACATACAGATCTATAGATACAAGTGAGCTTTTTAAATGTAGCCTGACAAGTTTTATTAGTTTTACCCCACTGTTTGGGTGCCAGCACTATAAGGATTTGGAGCATGCTGGATACACTATAATCCCTTGACCTCCTACATGGATTAAGGTGTCTTTAAAAGTTTAATGTATTTGATTTGCCTGTGTACTAATTTGAAGAGGATTAAGGTATGACCAGATCAGCAGATGTGTGGAACCCAGGAGATGAGGGAGAGGGGGCTAAAAAAAAACAAAAAAAAACACAAAAAAAAACCAAACAAACAACCTTTGTGCAGCTTTTTGGAATGTGTTTTTGTGGGTGCTTTGAACAGCTGGCAGCAATTTGTAAGCTTTTGAAATCGAATCAGACTGAAATGGGACTGTTTCTGGAGTATTTGAAGACAATGATAACTCATTAACTAGTTCTTGTTAGATTTGGTCAAACTTTTTTGTTAGTTTTGATCAAACTGCTTGTCTCCCCACCTGCCCCCCCCCCCCCCCCCCCCCCCCAAATAGTGTGTATGCGTATATGAGAGAGAGAGAGAGGAATGAGACAGCAGAGTTAAGCTTATTTAAAGCAATAAAATTGATTGTGATGGCATCTGTGCAGCCGTGAAGAAAATTCAGTGTTGTTTCTCATCCAAGTCAGTGCACACGGAGTTCAACAGGTGTAGTTGTGTGTTGTTGGGTTGTTGTCCTGAGTGGTATGGTGTAGAAAGATGTTTTGCTTATGTATTACGTACTGTTTTCTTAGTTCTGTATCAACTCATTGTGCCCTGCGCCCAAGCATTGCTTTGGCGCCCAAATTTGCCTCATTAAAACGGTTTTCACGTTTCTGCGTATAAACCAAGAAGAAAGTGAGTTAACTTTTACAGTATTTACAGATGTGTCCACATGTAACTTGGAGAAAAAAATAATTCATTTTCTGTGTTTTTTCAGCATCAGTATGGCATGGAAGCCTGTTGAGGCTGTAAACTGCCCCGAGTTGAATGGGTTATGGTACTGTTTTTTGGTTTTTTTTTACATTCCTGTAATTGATATATTTCTTACATTTCTGTATTGATATACTGTTTTCTTACATCTCTGTATTATATACTGTTTCCTTACATTTCTGTATTACGTATTCACTCCATATATTTCCTCTCTTAGTTATAGTGAGAGTAGGTACTATGTGGAGTGTGCATGTGTCACTGTTAAGTATGCACAACTGTGCAAGTGTATATATATTCATTATTGATTTTGTGTAATGTGATTTTTTTTTTATATAATTTTTTTACTGAAAGATGTGACTGACAGTCATTAAGAGTGTGCATGCATCAGTGATGAACATTAACCAATATACGACCAGTCCGAATGAGAGTCACAAATGTGTTCCAGTCTGGAAATCCAGTCCAGCATAAGCAGACAACAGATTTTTGGTACACAACGCAGAATTCAGAACTTAAAAAAACTTTTTGTTTGTTTTCCTAACCATCCAGCCTGTCTTTCCTTGGCAGGATAAATACAGTATTAAGCTAAGAATTGAAAACTATTGATTATTGTGTGTTTGTGTATGTCAGTCTTCATTGAGTGTGTGTGTGTGTTTGTTGCTACCATAACATTTTTCCAAGACTCATCAAAATA
>NC_134891.1:26550384-26575384 GCF_041734735.1 Babylonia areolata
AGTCTGTGGTTCAGATTCTGGCAGCTCTTTTGTGTTGGAAGCGAGGAACCTTACTGATCATCCAGGTCAACATAAGTTAAGTTTTCTTAATAATGTGAATAAGACATTGATGCAAGGAAGTCTTATCAGTTACTGAATCAGTATGAAACTAGTTACCATGCTTATTATTATTATTATTATTGTTACTATTATTTTTATGAGCATTTACGTCTAATCTTGAAAATAAGCCCTATGCGTTTAAAATAGAACACATATTATGTAAATATCAAAAAGGAAAAATTGAACACAAGATACCAAACATCATAAAAATTACACGTATTCACCCTCTCCACCCCCTCCCCCACACACACTACCACAATACACACAAGCACATGGGCACGCACACACACACACAAGTCACAGCACTCAATTGTAAATTGTTCATAATCAAAAATACTACCAACAAATTATGAAACTATCAAAACTCACTCAGTCACTAATAGTATTTTTAGTTCATACTGGAAAGGGATGAGCTGTTGAGAATTAATCAGGAGTGGAAAAGGTGGGTCTTCAGACTGGATTTGAAAGATTGCAGCGAAGATGAGTGACAGAGAGCTGAGGAAGTTGATTTCAAAGAAAGGGGGCTTGGAATGAAAAACTGCATTGACCATACGTTTTGGTTCGAGCAGGGGGGATCTTAAGCATACGGGTGTTGGCGTGAGGGTATGTAAGGATGAATGAAATCAGAAAGATACTGTGGACCAGAAGCCTCAATGGACTTGAAACAAAGAGTGATGATTTTTTAAATAATTCTTTCTTGTACTGGGAGCCAGTGTAAATCATGAAGGACAGGAGAGATGTGATCAAATTTACAAGAACGAAAGACAAGATGAGCAGCATAGTTCTGGACTTTCCGAAGCCCAGCAATGATGCAGCTGGTTGAACCAACAAGAAGGGAATTAGAATAATCCAGGCAGGACAGCACAAAGACACAGAGGAGAGTTTTGGTTGCATCTTCAGTCAGGAGATGACGAATGGATGCAATTCTGTGAATTTCAAAATAACACAGTTTGCATATATTTGCAACATGCTGCTGATAGGAAAGAGACTGGTCGAGTATGACACCAAGATTACAGATGGAAGAGGAAAGAGGAATGTCGGTGCCACTGAGGGAGACTGAGGAACGATTAGAGACAGAGTGGTCATGTCTTTGTGGGGTGATAATCATGATTTCAGTTTTATCCTCATTTGATTTAAGCTTGTTTTCAGTCATCCATGTCTTCAGATCGGAGATGCAAGCATGAGTAGAGTCAATAAGAGAGGGAAGGAGAGATGGAGGTCCCGACAGATACAGCTGGTTGTCATCAGAAAAGCTGTGGTGGGACAACGAATGATGATTCACAATGGTGGAAACCGGTTGTGTATTGAGAACAAACAGAATGGGCCCAGGCACATTTCACAAGGTTGTTTATCATATCAGTTTTATATCTTATCGGTTATCCATTCAAGTTTCAACCCTTTGGTTTTTACAGCCTTAGCAGGCTTCCCTTTCATAGAGATGTAGAAAATTGCAGAAAATATACTGTTTTTTCCTCGAAATTGACACAAAGTGACAAACAGAGACAGCCAGAAATACTGTTGAAGTTAGTTCCCTTTGCTTGCAGTTCATATATATAGAGAGAGTATGTATTACATATATAGAGAGACAGGGGGGGTGGGGGTAGGGACTGTTGAAACCCATTTACTGGAATAAATTTTGATGCTCAATATTCAGTGAGTTAAAATTCAAGCATTAGATAAATAGAGAACAGTCTACATTGTATACATGTATATGCAGTATATAATATATAATATATATATGTGTGTGTGTGTGTGTGTGTGGCGTAACATGATAACTTGTCCAACACAGAGACTTGCATGACTTGTTTTGCTGTGTGCATCAGACGAAGGGGAGAGGGAGGAGGAGGAGGACGAACAAGGGGAAGGGGACCAGGGGTGGGCGGCGTGGATGTGGTCCATGGTGCCCCAGATCCTGCCAGAGGAGGACGAGGATGACGAAGGTTACCATAGAAACAAGCTGGTGGACAAGCCTGCCGTCCTGTCGCTTGGGTTTTACATCCAGCAGGCGTCGCTCACATTCAAGGTGACTGGTGCCGATTTTGTCCGTTTTTATCCCCTTGACTGTTGCTGATTCAGAGTTTGCTTATCAGTGAGGGGGCTGTCATCTCACTGCAATAAGACAGAGTTTACCTGTAGGTCAGGATGTCCGTCACTGTTCTGTATTTTGGATTCCTTGCTCTTGGTGTTTCATCTTCTGTTGTTTTTTTTTTCTCAGTGTAAAATCAGTTACACCATTGACTGGTGTACACAGAAGGAAGTAATTGCCTTTCAAACTTGCCACACTGATCAAATTTCACATTTGTTCAGCAGACAAAGGACTGATATTGAACTGAGCAGGTTTGTTAACAAATGAAAACGTGGCATTTTTATGTGCCATACTGCTGTAGGCCCTCTGCAATCAATGAACAGTCTGCAATCTCTCTGCACCCCCCACACCCCTCCCTCCCCTCTCTGAGTCTCTCTCTCTCTACATATTAAAGGGTGCATGAAAGGATCATCCATGCATAACATCTTTGTCACAGAAGATCGTTAAACATTCCATCAAATGTCAAAAGTTGAATAGATACTAAGATCACCAGTTCACAGTCCACTTACCATATATCCACTCAAACACACACACATGCATGCACGCAGCCACGCATGCACACACACACACACACACACACATATGCAGGAAGACTGATTTTTGTTCATTTCATCTGTACAATATGTCTGTGTTTCCATAGAAATGCATAATGACGGAGGTTGGAGATGCACGCACGTGTATGTGTGTGTGTGTGTGTGTGTGTGTGTATGCACACTCACCATATATGTACACCGATATCTCCATCCAGAGAAATGCTAACGCCATTACCTTTCTTTCTCATTTGCACTCACATTGACGTACACCAGGAATGAATAAATAAACTTCACTTGATGTGTCTTTTTAAAGCAATTTAGAGGAAAAAGTCAGATCAGAGAAATTAGTTGACTACAAAATGACAGCAAACCCCCCCCCCCCCCCCCAAAAAAAACCAACCAAAACCCCCCAAAAAAAACCCACAAAGAATTCACACCCCCACCCACCCCGAATAAATATCCCCCCTCCTCTCCCCAAAAAGTGCGTAGTTAGTTTAATAACGACAACAACAACAAAAAACCTCCCCCTAAAAGCACACAGTCAGTTTGATGATGACTGTCTCCTCCAGGTGACGGAGGTGAGTTTGATGATGACTGTCTCCTCCAGGTGACGGAGGTGAGTTTGATGATGACTGTCTCCTCCAGGTGATGGAGGTGAGTTTGATGATGACTGTCTCCTCCAGGTGACGGAGGTGAGTTTGATGATGACTGTCTCCTCCAGGTGACGGAGGTGAGTTTGATGATGACTGTCTTCCCAGGTGATGGAGGTGAGTTTGATGCTGACTGTCTCCTCCAGGTGACGGAGGTGAGTTTGATGATGATGACTGTCTCCTCCAGGTGACGGAGGTGAGTTTGATGATGACTGTCTCCTCCAGGTGACGGAGGTGAGTTTGATGATGACTGTCTCCTCCAGGTGACGGAGGTGAGTTTGATGATGACTGTCTCCTCCAGGTGACGGAGGTGAGTTTGATGATGACTGTCTCCAAGTGACGGAGGTGAGTTTGATGATGACTTTCTCCTCCAGGTGACAGAGGTGAGTTTGATGATGACTGTCTCCTCCAGGTGACGGAGGTGAGTTTGATGATGACTGTCTCCAAGTGATGGAGGTGAGTTTGATGATGACTGTCTCCTCCAGGTGACGGAGGTGAGTTTGATGATGACTGGAGGAGACGGAGGTGAGTTTGATGATGACTGTCTCCTCCAGGTGACGGAGGTGAGTTTGATGATGACTGTCTCCTCCAGGTGACGGAGGTGAGTTTGATGATGATGACTGTCTCCTCCAGGTGACGGAGGTGAGTTTGATGATGACTGTCTCCGCCAGGTGACGGAGGTGAGTTTGATGATGACTGTCTCCTCCAGGTGACGGAGGTGAGTTTGATGATGACTGTCTCCGCCAGGTGACGGAGGTGAGTTTGATGATGACTGTCTCCGCCAGGTGACGGAGGTGAGTTTGATGATGGCTGTCTCCGCCAGGTGACGGAGGTGAGTTTCATGATGACTGTCTCCTCCAGGTGACGGAGGTGAGTTTCATGATGACTGGAGGAGACGGAGGTGAGTTTGATGATGACTGTCTCCTCCAGGTGACGGAGGTGAGTTTGATGATGACTGTCTCCTCCAGGTGACGGAGGTGCAGAGGGAGAAGGGGCGGGGCAGCCGGGGCCACAAGTCCACCTTCCACCCCTTCCTGGTGCTGGAGGCGGGGGGCATCGGCGTGGAGATCCTCATGCAGGGCCTCACCTTCTTCTCCGTGCAGTGCGGCATCAGACACTTCAGTCTGGCCTCCGCCTGGACCCTGCATCTGTGGCCATGCCGCCGACACCTCTCCGCAGGTGAGTCTGTGTATATGTATATACATAGATAGAACTAGAGGTAATGTATTGTAATGGAGGCATTTATACATAAGTGGAAGGGAGGTTATATCATAATGAGGCATGTATACACAAGTGGAAGGGAGGTAATATATATATATATATATCATAAAGTAGGCATATATACATTTTACAAATGAAAAAAATGGTGACTGCGGTATCTTTTAAAACTGAATTAAAAATAATATTTATAAAGTGTCTAAGACCAGAAACGTCGTTTTATCTCATCTTAAAGGTGCCTTTGATTTTACTCCACTTATTGTTGTTCTTAGCTCCATGCATACATAAATTGAAAGGAGGTAACATATCATAACGGAGACATGTATGCATAAGTTGAAGGGAGGTAATATAACGGAGACATGTATGCATAAGTTGAAGGGAGGTAATATATCATAACGAAGACATGTATACATAAGTTGAAGGGAGGTAATATATCATAACGGAGACATGTATACATAAGTTGAAGGGAGGTAATATATCATAACATAGGCATGTATACATACGTTGAAGGGAGGTAATATATAACAGAGGCATGTCTACATAAGTGAAAAAATGGTGATTGCAGGACTGTTTAAAACAGAGTGGTGTAAAATTAAAGGTACCTTAAGATTAAGATGAAATGAAGCTTCCAGTCTAAACTTCGTTCTAAGATGCTTTTGACAATAGCCATGACATCAAAACACATTTTATTTATGTACATGAACAGAACAAAAAAAAGATGTTTTATGCACATGAACACAGCGCAAAAAAGAGTTTTATGTACAAAGAGGGCGCTAGTCAGGGATGCAGAGGGGAGGTAACCTACTTCGGGAGGTTATCGTCCGTATCTACTTTCGTTTTCTCCACATAGGTGGGTAGTAGTTTGCACAGGACAGGAATCAGACCCCTGCCGGAGTCTGCACTAGTGGGTCACGATTAAGTATGTTACTTAAACGTAATTTTAGGAATAAAATTTCCTTTTATGTGCATGGCTATAGCACCAAAAACAAAGAAGAAAAAAAGGAGAAAGTATCTACATGAACACACACACACAAACACACACAAAAAACAAAAACAAAAAAAAAAACCCCAAAAACCCACAACAACATTGTTTCATTCACAGAAACATAGCAACAACAACAAACAAAAAAATTGTGTTTAATGTACACAAACCTAGCGAGAGAGAAAAAAAAAAGAAAGAAAAAAAGCTGTCTCGTGTACACACACATAAAGACCAATCACACATCCTTCCCGCCTGGTCCCCTCGGCCAGGAGGCTCAGATCATACGCTGCGGCCGAGCGGACAGCAGCGCGGGGGATGGGGAGGAGCTGGCGTACGACTGGGGTTCGCTGTTCGATCCTGGCTGCGCTCAGAACCAGGGGCAGGTGGGGAGCTATGTGGCTGAGCGGGACGAGCACCTGGCGGTGTATACGGAGCAATACTGCCAGCGTCGGTTCTCCGCTTTCTGGGTGGACTACCTCTCCACCCTGGTTCTGCCGCACTCCCCACACTGTCAGTCATGTGTGTGTGTGTGTGTGTGTGTGTGTGTGTGAGGGGGCACGGGAGGTGGGGGCGTGGGGTGAGGAAGGGGTGTGGGGAGGGTGGGTGGGGAGGGAGTGTGTGGGGTTAGGGGAGGATGGGGAGGGGGGCGTGTGTGCAGGGGTGGTGGTGGTGGTGCGTGGATGGGGTGGGGAGTGGGGGGAGGGGTGTGTGTGGGTGTGTGTTGGGGGGGAGCATTTGTTTGTGTGGGGATGGGGTTCGGGAGGGTGGGGTACTGTGTGTGGCAGAGGGGATGTTTTGCTGTGTTGAGGGGAGGAGGGGTGCGTGGGGGGGCTGAGGGCGGGGTGGATGGGGGCGGAGGGGGGGGGAAGGGGTAGGAATGTTTGCAGGGGTGTGTGTGTATAGGGGGAAGTGGGGGGAGTTGGGTAGGTGTGTGTGTGTGGCAGGATGTTTCGCTCTGTGTGAGTGTGTGTGTGGGGAGGGGGGGGGGAGCTGAGGTGGTGTGTGTGTGTGTGTGTGTGTGTGTGTGTGGATGGTGTGGGGTGTGTGCAGGGGTGGAGTGTGTGTGTATAGGGGAAATTGGGGTATGGTGGGTAGGTGTATGTGTTGCAGAGGGGATGTTTTGTTCTGCATGTGGGTGTGGGGATGGAGGCAGGGGTGTGTATATGGGTGTGTGTGTGTGGAGGGGGGGGGTTGGGTATGTATGTGTGTACGAGGGTCATTCAATAAATAAGGTGAATTTTTCGGTATAAGGACTTCTAATACAGATAGAAGCTTACTTTTTTTTTCTTTTTTTTGTTTTACTTCTTTTTCACATGGATTTAATTTGTTTTGCAGATTAAAAAAAACTTTGAGAGTTTTGGCGATTAACAAAGATGGCCGACCAAGAAGCATGCTCCAGGATTGAACAGCGGTCAGTTATCAAGTTTTTGGTTGCTGAAGGGTGCAAACCAGTTGAAATTCATAGGAGAATGTCAACTGTGTATGGTGCCACATGTTTCAGCCGAAAAAATGTCTACAAGTGGGCTAAATTGTTTAAAGAAGGACGGAGCAGTGTTGAGGATGAAGACAGGCCTGGAAGGCCTACAGAAGTGAGGTCTCCTGAGGTGATCGAATCAGTCAATGACCTCATTCAGTCTGACAGAAGGGTGACAGTGGATGACATTGCAAGGACTTTGAGCTTATCTGTTGGGACAGCACACAAAATTGTCCATGATGACCTTGGCTACTCGAAGGTCAGCTGCCGGTGGGTGCCAAAGATGCAAGGCCTCACACAGCAGCCCGAACGGTGCAGACCATCAACGAGCTGGGCTGGGAACTGCTCCCTCAACCCCCTTACAGCCCAGACCTTGCCCCTTCAGACTTTCACCTGTTTGGTCCCTTGAAAGTGTTCACGAGAGGCACGAAGTTTGAAAGTGACGATGAAGTCAAAAGTGTTGTGAGCGACTGGCTGAGACATCAGTCCAAAGATTTTTACGCTGAGGGAATATGGAAGCTTGTGCACAGATGGGAAAAGTGTGTGACAGTGCTGGGAGACTACGTTGAAAAAAAAAAAAAAAAGTAAGCTTCTATCTGTATTAGAAGTCCTTATACCGAAAAATTCACCTTATTTATTGAATGACCCTCGTATGTGGGTGTGGGGGTGTATGTGGGGGTTGGGGTATGTATGCGGGTGTGGGTGTAAGTGGGTGGATGCATATGTGGGGGTTTGGGTATGTACATGTGGGTGTGGGTGTATGTGTGGGGTTTTGGGTATATTGTGGGGAGTGGGAGTGTATGTGGGGGTTGAAGTATGTATGTGTGTGCATGTGTGTGTGTATGGGTGTGGGTGTGATGTGTGTGTGTGCGCACATGCATGTGTGTCTCTGTATGTGTATAATGAGGTTGAAGGCATGTGCATATATGTAAGTATTATACGTATTTCTATGTGCATAAAATTGTTTCTGTGTGTGTTGTGTTGTGCAAATGTTAACCAGCTTGTGTGCCAACATGTCAGCAGTCCATCTTACATCACTTAAAATGGAAAGCATTTAAACTGAAAACTACTTCTACAACAACTATTACTACTTATATTAGTACCACTACTACTACTGTTGCTGCTATTATTGCTGCTGCTACTACTACTGCTGCTACTACTACTGCTACTGTTGCCGCTTCTACTGGTACTGCTGCTGAGACAATAACTACTGCTACTACTACTACTACTGCTGCTGCTACAACTATCACTTTCGATACTGCTTCTACTACTACTACTTGTTAGCACATCACACATACATTTGTGTTCAGCTGGCAGCCAGTCCTCGGACAGTGATTTTGGCGACGGAGCCCTGTTCCAGCAAGAGGCGTCGACGTGTCGCTTCGTCTTTGGACCGAGCTTTGTTCATCTGACGTCTTCGTCCGTGCACCGGATGCAACGGCTTGTGAGCTGCATGTGGAGTCAGCACTATGAGCCGTATAAAAATCACAGTGAAAGTGAGTCCCGTGTTTGTGTATCAGATACATTGATAGGAGGGGTGGGGGTGGGGACCCACTTATAGGCAAAAAAAAAAAAGGAAAAAAAAAATTAGCCGCACAAAAACCACAGTGAAAGAGGTCTGTATTTGTGTTATCAGATACATCCATTGGGGATAAGAATATATATATACTTCTTATAGGTTAAAAAAAAAAAAAAAAAAGGGGGGGTGGGTGGGTGTGGGAATTGGAGTGGCAAACAACCAAACGCAAAATAAATTTGTCTAAGGTCAAGATCAAACTCTGAAGCCGAACAGTGTCATTGGCCATTTGTCACAGGCACCATGTCTTCATTTGCTCTGAATCGATCACGTTAATCTGCCTACTTTTACATTGTTGAGACTTCCTAATGTCTGTTCTACACAGGCTTCCTGGCAGACCTGGTTAAAACTGCAAGTTGTGACTAATAATGATAATAATGATAAAAATAATAATAGTAATAGCAGTGATAATCATGATGATAATTATAATAATAGTAATGATAATAAGAACAATGATAATGATGATGGTGATGATGGTAATGATAACAATGATGATGATGATGAAAATGATACTGATGATGAGGAGGAGGAGGACGATGGGCAGCGATGACGACAACAACAGCGATGATTGATGCTTACACCTCCCAAGCAATATTATAACCACTGTGTTTAGATTGTTTAGATACCCCCGAAAACGGAGTATGGCTGCCTACATGGCGGGGTAAAAACGGTCATACACGTAAAAACCCACTCGTGTGCATACAAGTGAACATGGGAGTTGCAGCCCACAAACGCAGAAGAAGAAGAAGAAGAAGAAGATTGTTTAGATAAATGATGTACTGTGTTTAGATTGTTTAGATACATGATGTAGAGAATGCTTTATTTCTAGTGCAAGTGTAAAACATGTTACTAATTTCTGTAAAACTTGAAAAGAAAAAAAGATGAAAAAAAGAAGAATGCTTTCCGTGTTGCCAACGTCAGGGAAAGACCCAGGGGAGCGAATACAGCTGACGGAATCGCAGCTGGCGGGCCTGGAGGAATATATCCCAACATGCACCTACCACGTGACCCTGCTGCGACCCAGTGTGCTGCTGACGGCGGCCAATCACCCGGTGTGTAACGTGGGCTCCAAACAGTACTCCACACACTCCCGACGCAGCAGAAGCAAGGTGGGTCAGGCAGAGATGACAACTGTTACGATTTCGCCGTGTTTTGTTACGCTCGATTGCAGTTTGTTCCGACGTTATACCATTGTCAAAATTGTTCTGACAAGTTCATTTTTCGACTTTATAGCATGGTCACATGCTTTCCTGTCGTAGCATTACCCAGACACTCTAGACTTATCGATCACGAGGCCAGGGCAGTCACTACTAACATTGGTCTCACATGATGATGTTTAGTTAATCGCGTGCGTGTTTACATTGAAACAATATTGAGTGGACCAATCAGCTTAATCGTTTGCCCGAACAAGAGAGAACGTGGCTACATCAAGCTGCGTCTCGGTCAAACAGCATCTGTGCCGGATTGATGATGTGGCTCGGAGTCTGAGTGTTCCTACCAAATTCTTCTTCTTCTCCATTCGTGGGCTGCAACTCACACATTCACTCATATGTACACGAGTGGGCTTTTACGTGCATGACCGTTTTTTTACCCGCCATGTAGGCAGCCATACTCCATTTTCAGGGGTGTGCATGCTGGATATGTTTTTGTTTCCACAACCCACTGAACACTGACATGGATTACAGGATCTTTAACGTGCTTATTTGATCATCTGCTTGCGTATGCACATGAAGGGGGTTCGGGCATTAGCAGGTCTGCACATATGTTGACCTGGGAGATCAGAAAAATCTCCACCCTTTACCCACCAGGTGCCATTACCGAGATTCGAACCAAGACCCTCAGATTGAATGTCCAACACTTTAACCACTTGGCTATTGCGCCCGTCCTACCAAATTCAGTTTGTTCCTACCAAATTTCCTGATTGTTCTTACACTTGACAGGGGTTGGCATCTCTGGTCAGGTCGCTGGCTAGGTGTCAGTTTGTCGTCAGTGTCTTGGAGTTTTTTGTTGTTGTCTCTTTCTCTGTCTTTTTGTTGTTGTTTGGTTTGAGTTTGTGTGTCATTTGTGTTGAAGTGAACGTCAACGGGCGCAATAGCCGAGTGGTTAAAGCGTTGGACTGTCAATCTGAGGGTCCCTGGTTCGAATCACGGTGACAGTGCCTGGTGGGTAAAGGGTGGAGATTTTTCCAATCTCCCAGGTCAACATATGTGCAGTCCTGCTAGTGCCTGAACCCCCTGTGTGTGTATATGCAAGCAGAAGATCAAATACACACGTTAAAGATCCTGTAATCCATGTCAGTGTTCGGTGGGTTATGGAAACAAGAACATACCCAGCATGCACACCCCCGAAAACGGAGTATGGCTGCCTACATGGTGGGGTAAAAACGGTCATACACGTAAAGGCCCACTCGTGTGCATACAAGTGAACGTGGGAGTTGCAGCCCACGAACGCAGAACGAGAAGAAGAAGAAGAAATGAACGTCAGGATCAGTAGTCGTTTGTTGTTGTTTTTTTCTCTCATCATTTTTTTGTTGTTGTTTTGGATGGAGTTTGTGTGAAATGTGTTGAGGTGAAATATCAAGGTCTCTCTCCAGTAGCACCCTGTGTCAGCTTAGCTTACAGCTGCTGAAATCTAAACTGATCTTGGGACAGAAGTGCTGAATGACTCTGGTGTAAAGAAAAAAAAGAAGAAAAAAAAAGCGAAAGGGAGCTGTTGCTTTTATAAAGTGTTTTTAGATTAATGACTCATGGCATTCTGTTGCTATTGTTTGGGTCAATCATTTTAGGTGACTTCATTATATTTAATCATATTTCATTATAGGACAGCAGTTGTCTCCTCTGCTCTTATGATGGTCATAGTTGGACATGGCTTATTGTCATACATTTCATTATAAGCATTATGAGAAGAAAAAAAACCCCAACAGAACAAAACAAAAAATGCTGTGATGTGTGTGCAGACCCCGCCATCAGCAGAGGGCGCTGCAGAGGAGATGGTGGAGGCGTGTGTGTCGGCGGAGAGGTTTGACCTTCAGATAGTGTCGCCCATGTACCCCGGGCGTCTGATCAAACTGGTCAGCAACATTGCTGGACCCTCCAGCAACCTGATGTACCACTGTCACTCTCACACACAGCTCAAGGTACTGGGGGTGAACGCCTTTGTATTCATAATGACGGGCGCAGTAGCTAAGTGGTTTGATATGGGTACACATTCTGAACATACATCACCATTTACTGTGCTGTGTACAGGTGTTCATTACAGGTACACAATCAGAACACATATCACTGTGCTGTGTGCAGATGTTTACACAATCAGAACACACATCACCATTCTCTTTGCTGTGTTTAGGTGTTCAATACAGGTACACAATCAGAACACACATCACCATTTATTTTGCTGTGTACAGGTGTTCATTACAGGTACACAATCAGAACACACATCACCATTTATTTTGCTGTGTACAGGTGTTCATAACAGGTTCACAATCAGAACACACATCACCATTTATTTTGCTGTGTACATGTATCCATTACAGGTACAGAATCCGAACACATATCACTGTGCTGTGTGCAGATGTTTACACAATCAGAACACACATCATCATTCTCTTTGCTGTGTACAGGTGTTCATAACAGGTTCACAATCAGAACTCACATCACCATTCTCTATGCTGTGTGCAGGTGTTCATAACAGGTACACAGTTTCAGTTTCTCAAGGAGGCGTCACTGCTTTCAGACAGATCCATATACGCTACACCACATCTGCTTGGCAGATGCTTTACAGCAGCATAACCCAACATGCAAGTCAGGCCTTGAGTGTATGCATGTATATTTGTGCACGTAACAGAGCGGATTTCTTCTACAGGATTTTGCACGAGGACAATTTTTGTGTTGCCATCGTTTCATTTTCAGTGCAGCAAGTGCACGTCACACGCGGGACCACAGTTTATCATCTCATCACGATGACTAGACGCTAAGTTTGATTTTCCCAGTCAGACTTGGGGGGGTAGGAGGAAGGGCGAATGCAAGGAATTGAACCCAGACACATACTGACACTGCATCGGCAGATAAAGTGTCTTAACCACTCCGCCACCTTGCCACCCTGTGTGCAGGTGTTTAGCCTGCAGGCAGGACTGCAGAGGGCGGCCGGGAAAGGTGCAGCCTGTCAGCCCGTCATCCTGCTGCCACCTTGCAGCTTCGCCTTCTACTTCAGGCACCTGCTGCTGCCTCACCTGTGGTAGGTCCTCCTCATTTACCTGTGGTAGTTGCTCTTCATTTACCTGTGGTAGTCCTCACTCACTTGTGGTAGGTCCTTCTCACTCACCACCTGTGGTAGGTCCTCCTCACTCACCTGTGGTAGGTTCTCTTCACTCACCTGTGGTAGGTCCTCCTCACTCACCTGTGGTAGGTCCTCTTCACTCACCTGTGGTAGGTCCTCCTCACTCACCTGTGGTAGGTTCTCTTCACTCACCTGTGGTAGGTCCTCCTCACTCACCTGTGGTAGGTTCTCTTCACTCACCTGTGGTAGGTCCTTCTCACTCACCTGTGGTAGTTCCTCTTCAGTCACCAGTGGTAGGTTCTCTTCACTCACCTGTGGTAGGTTCTCTTCACTCACCTGTGGTAGGTTCTCTCCTCACTCACCAGTGGTAGGTTCTCTTCACTCACCTGTGGTAGGTTCTCTTACTTACCTGTGGTAGGTTCTCTTCACTCACCTGTGGTAGGTTCTCTTCACTCACCTGTGGTAGGTTCTCTTACTCACCTGTGGTAGGTTCTCTTAACCACTCACCTGTGGTAGGTTCTCTTCACTCACGTGTGGTAGGTTCTCTTAACCACTCACCTGTGGTAGGTCCTTCTCACTCACCTGTGGTAGTTCCTCTTCAGTCACCAGTGGTAGGTTCTCTTCACTCACCTGTGGTAGGTTCTCTTCACTCACCTGTGGTAGGTTCTCTCCTCACTCACCAGTGGTAGGTTCTCTTCACTCACCTGTGGTAGGTTCTCTTACTCACCTGTGGTAGGTTCTCTTAACCACTCACCTGTGGTAGGTTCTCTTCACTCACCTGTGGTAGGTTCTCTTCACTCACCTGTGGTAGGTTCTCTTACTCACCTGTGGTAGGTTCTCTTAACCACTCACCTGTGCTAGGTTCTCTTCACTCACCTGTGGTAGGTTCTCTTAACCACTCACCTGTGGTAGGTTCTCTTCACTCACCTGTGGTAGGTTCTCTTAACCACTCACCTGTGGTAGGTTCTCTTCACTCACCTGTGGTAGGTTCTCTTCACTCACCTGTGATAGGTTCTCTTCACTCACCTGTGATAGGTTCTCTTCACTCACCTGTGGTAGGTCCTCCTCACTCACCTGTGGTAGGTCCTCCTCACTCACCTGTGGTTGGTTCTCTTCACTCACCTGTGGTAGGTCCTCCTCACTCACCTGTGGTAGGTTCTCTTCACTCACCTGTGGTAGGTCCTCCTCACTCACCTGTGGTAGGTCCTCTTCACTCACCTGTGGTAGGTCCTCCTCACTCACCTGTGGTAGTTCCTCTTCAGTCACCAGTGGTAGGTTCTCTTCACTCACCTGTGGTAGGTTCTCATCACTCACCTGTGGTAGGTTCTCTCCTCACTCACCAGTGGTAGGTTCTCTTCACTCACCTGTGGTGGGTTCTCTTACTCACCTGTGGTAGGTTCTCTTAACCACTCACCTGTGGTAGGTTCTCTTCACTCACCTGTGGTAGGTTCTCTTAACCACTCACCTGTGGTAGGTTCTCTTCACTCACCTGTGGTAGGTTCTCTTAACCACTCACCTGTGGTAGGTCCTCCTCACTCACCTGTGGTAGGTTCTCTTCACTCACCTGTGGTAGGTCCTCTTCACTCACCTGTGGTAGGTCCTTCTCACTCACCTGTGGTAGGTCCTCTTCACTCACCTGTGGTAGGTTCTCTTCACTCACCTGTGGTAGGTCCTCCTCACTCACCTGTGGTAGGTTCTCTTAACCACTGACCTGTGGTAGGTCCTCTTCACTCACCTGTGGTAGGTCCTCCTCACTCACCTGTGGTAGGTCCTCCTCACTCACCTGTGGTAGGTCCTCCTCACTCACCTGTGGTAGGTCCTTCTCACTCACCTGTGGTAAGTCCACTCACCTGTGGTAGGTCCTCCTCACTCACCTGTGGTAGGTCCTTCTCACTCACCTGTGGTAGGTCCTCTTCACTCACCTGTGGTAGGTCCTCTTCACTCACCTGTGGTAGGTCCTCCTCACTCACCTGTGGTAGGTCCTCTTCACTCACCTGTGGTAGGTCCTTCTCACTCACCTGTGGTAGGTCCTCTTCACTCACCTGTGGTAGGTTCTCCTCACCCACCTGTGGTAGGTCCTCCTCACTCACCTGTGGTAGGTCCTCCTCACTCACCTGTGGTAGGTTCTCTTAACCACTGACCTGTGGTAGGTCCTCCTCACTCACCTGTGGTAGGTCCTCCTCATTCCTCATTCACCTGTGGTAGGTCCTCTTCATTCATAGGTCCTCCTCATTCACCTGTGGTAGGTGCTCCTCATTCCTCACTCACCTGTGTTAGGTCCTCCTCACTCACCTGTGGTAGGTCATCTTCACTCACCTGTGGTAGCTCTCTCTCTCTCTCTCACACACACACAATCACACACACACACAATCACACACAATCACAAGCAAACAGTTAATTGCAGGTGATATATTTTCAGGAATGACTCACCTTTTGGATATTTTCAGGAACAACTGTCACCTGAAGGATATTTACAGGAACAAATCTCACCTGTCCTTCATGATATTTACAGGAACAACTGTCACCTGTCCTTCATGATATTCACAGGAACAACTCTCACCTGTCCTTCATGATATTTACAGGAACAACTGTCACCTGTCCTTCATGATATTTACAGGAACAACTCTCACCTGAAGGATATTTTTAGGAGCAACTTTCACCTGCATGATATTTACAGGAACAATTCTCACCTGTCCTTCATGATATTTACAGGAACAACTGTCACCTGTCCTTCATGATATTTACAGGAACAACTGTCACCTGTCCTTCATGATATTTACAGGAACAACTGTCACCTGTCCTTCTTGATATTTACAGGAACAAATTTCACCTGTCCTTCATGATATTTACAGGAACAAATGTCACCTGTCCTTCATAATATTTACAGGGACAGCTTTCACCTATCCTTCATGATATTTACAGGGACAAATCTCACCTGTCCTTTATGACATTTACAGGAATCACCTGTCCTTCATGATATTTACAGGGACAAATCTCACCTGTCCTTTATGACATTTACAGGAATCACCTGTCCTTCATGATATTTACAGGAACAAATCTCTCCTGTCCTTCATGATATTTACAGGAATCACCTGTCCTTCATGATATTTACAGGAACAAATCTCTCCTGTCCTTCATGATATTTACAGGAATCACCTGTCCTTCATGATATTTACAGGAACAACTCTCACCTGTCCTTCATGATATTTACAGGAACAACTGTAATCTGTAAGATATTTTCAGGAACAACATTTGTATGGTATTTACAACTCTCACTTGTATGGTATTTTCAGGAACAACTCTCACATGTAAGATATTTTTAGTGACATATTTTCAGGAACAACTCTCACATGTAAGATATTTTTAGTGACATATTTTCAGGAAGAACTTTCACCTGTAGGATATTTTCAGGAAGAACTTTCACCTGTTGGATATTTTCACCTGTACAATATTTTCAGGAAGAACTTTCACCTGTTGGATATTTTCACCTGTAGGATATTTTCAGGAAGAACTTTCACCTGTTGGATATTTTCACCTGTACAATATTTTCAGGAAGAACTTTCACTTGTTGGATATTTTCACCTGTAGGATATTTTCAGGAAGAACTTTCACCTGTTGGATATTTTCACCTGTACGATATTTTCAGGAACAACTCTCACCTGTCCCTGTGGGAGCACAGCTACGAGGTACCCCAGGTGACGCTGATGGTGTCAAAGGCCAGCGTATTGGCCACCGTTCAGCTGCTGTCGTCATGGACACGACCCCAGTCTGTCAGTACGGCTCACCGCCTCTCGCTCCTGTCGGATCTCTTTCCCCCACACGGTAAGTGCTTGTTTTTTGTTTTGGGGGTATAGAAAATTAGGAAGATTTTTTAAAAATTTTATTCTTTTAATCAGTGTTAACTGCCCCTTCCTATCTCTGCGGCTGCCTTCACCTCTCCACTCCATCTCGCTCACTACGATCGGCTTCGGATCCACTCTGTTTACACATACCCAGATTCAAACACTCAACTGTTGGCCGCCGTTCTTTCTCTGTCTCTGGACCTTGCGATTGGAATGATCTTCCTCTTTCGCTTCGTCAAGTCTCTACACTCAGCTCTTTCAAGTCTGGCCTTAAAACCCACCTCTTCCCAAAATAGCCTCCCTAGCCTGCTCTGCCTTGTCTTTAGTTTCTACAGTTTTAGAGTTATGCATGCGTGTGAATGACTGGTGTGAAAGCGCTTTGATTTGTCTCTGCACAGTGATCCAGCGCCATATAAATACCATTATTATTATTATTAGTAGTAGTAGTAGTAGTAGTATCAGTTCCAGGGAGGTGTCAAAGTATGTAGACTGATCCAAATATGCTACACCTCATCTGCTGAAAAAAAAACACTGATTGATATGTTATTATTTTATTTGATGTTTTAATTTTTTTCAGTCACTTTTTATTTTATTTGTAGAAAGCATGTAATGGTTTTTAAAACATGATGACTTCTTTTTTCTTTTCTTTTTTTTTTTTTTTTTTTTGTGAGGGGGGTTGGGGTGGTAGAAAGCATATAATGTTATGATTTTTTTTAATTTTCACATTTTCTTCGAGACATATAGTACAACTTAATTTCTTTTTTGATTCAATTGTGTAAACAAAGTGAGTCTATGTTATAACCTGGTGTTTGGTTGTCTGTGTGTATGTGTGTGTCTGTGGTAAACTTTAACATTGCCATTTTCTCTGGAAATACTTTGTCTGCCAACACCAAATTTGGCTTAAACATGGAGTTGGTTTTGTGATTTGTGTACATGTATATGAGGTGGACTGGAATGGCCAGAACAGCCCAGAACAGAGTGCGATGGTGAGGGGTTGTCAATGGCCTATGCTACACCGGGAGCGATGGGCATAAGTAATATGAGGTGCTGTGGCAGAACCGGTTAGGCATGGGACTTGTGACCCAGTGCTCACCAGTGACCAGGGTTCGAGGCCCCCCTTTCAGCCTGGGTACAGTCACTGTCGTGCAGTGGTTATGTGGGACATAGGGGTACAGTCACTGTTGTACAGTGGTTATGTAGGACATAGGGGTACAGTCACTGTCATGCAGTGGTTATGTAGGACATAGGGGTACAGTCACTGTCGTGCAGTGGTTATGTGGGACATAGGGGTACAGTCACTGTCGTACAGTGGTTATGTGGGACATAGGGGTACAGTCACTGTCGTGCAGTGGTTATGTAGGACATAGGGGTACAGTCACTGTCGTACAGTGGTTATGTAGGACATAGGGGTACAGTCACTGTCGTGCAGTGGTTATGTAGGACACTGGGGTACAGTCACTGTTGTACAGTGGTTATGTAGGACACTGGGGTACAGTCACTGTCGTGCAGTGGTTATGTGGGACATAGGGGTACAGTCACTGTTGTACAGTGGTTATGTAGGACATAGGGGTACAGTCACTGTTGTGCAGTGGGTGTGTAGGACACTGGGGTACAGTCACTGTCACATAATGCTTACACAGGACATAGGGGTACAGGGGTACAGTCATACAGCAGTTACATAGGACAGGGTGCAGTCATCCCTGAGTTATTTTGGACAAAGGGGGACAGTCATACCTAAAATGAAGGACATAGGGGTACAGTCATAGGGGGTTCGAGTCCTGGGGGGAAAGCCACTCTACTCCGATTTTCTTCACTCCACGCAGGTGTGATCAGGTGCCTGACTTCAGTTGGGGAAAATCAAAATGGCGGAAGGAGAGGATTACACCCCACCTGCCTGTGCCGAGCCTTAGACACGGTGGATATGAAATCACTGCCTTCCTGTGCCGAGCCCTAGACAAGGTGGATATGAAATCACTGCCTCCCTGTGCAGAGCCCTAGACACAGTGGATATGAAATCACTGCCTTCCTGTGCCGAGCCCTGGACACGGTGGATATGAAATCACTGCCTTCCTGTGCCAAGCCCTAGACACGGTGGATATGAAATCACTGCCTTCCTGTGCCGAGCCCTAGACACGGTGGATATGAAATCACTGCCTTCCTGTGCCGAGCCCTAGACACGGTGGATATGAAATCACTGCCTTCCTGTGCCTAGACATGGTGGATATGAAATCACTGCCTTCCTGTGCCGAGCCCTAGACACTGTGGATATGAAATCACTTCCTTCCTGTGCCGAGCCCTAGACACGGTGGATATGAAATCACTGCCTTCCTGTGCCCAGCCCTAGACACGGTGGATATGAAATCACTGCCTTCCTGTGCCGAGCCCTAGACACGGTGGATATGAAATCACTGCCTTCCTGTGCCGAGCCCTAGACACGGTGGATATGAAATCACTGCCTTCCTGTGCCGAGCCCTAGACACAGTGGATATGAAATCACTGCCTTCCTGTGCCGAGCCCTAGACACAGTGGATATGAAATCACCGCCACGTAAATCTTCATTCACGAAGCTATGCCATCCTGTGTTGCAGTACAGAACTGAAGCATTCTGTGATGATGTGTTGCAGCGCAGAACTGAAGCATTCTGTGATGATGTGTTGCAGTACAGAACTGAAGCATTCTGTGATGACGTGTTGCAGTACAGAACTGAAGCATTCTGTGATGACGTGTTGCAGTACAGAACTGAAGCATTCTGTGATGATGTGTTGCAGCGCAGAACTAGCGCGTGCTGAATTGACGCGCGCTGCGTTGACGTGTTGCAGCATGGAAGTGACGCGCTCTGTGATAACGTGTTACACACGCTGTGATGATGTGTTGCAGGTGACAGGAGGGCGGGGCTGAGTGTGCTGGAGCTGTGTGTGAGCGGTGTGGAGGTGCGGGTGTGTCACACGGCACTGGTTCAGGCCTTCACCGGCAGTCTGTCCTCCCTGCAGCTGTTGCTTCACACACCAGGTCAGTTTCACTTTCACTTTCACTTTCACTTTCAGTTTCTCAAGAAGGCATCACTGCGTTCTGACAAAGGTATATGTTCTACACCACATCTGCTCAGCAGATGCCTGACAGCTGCATAACCCAACACACTTGTCAGGCCTGGAGTGCATGCATGTATATTTCTGCCTATCAGAGTGGATTTCTTCTACAGAATTTTGCCAGAGGACAACAATTTTGTTGCCATTGGTTCTTTTTCAGAGCGCCAAGTATGTGCTGCATTAACTCTCTCTGGACAAAGGAATGCACGAGCATTCCTACATAAAATGTATTCGGTTTCAGACGACGGAATGGAATAGCATTTTCAAGAAATAAAAATCCATCATGCGCTCTACACGTGATTTTGTGATTAGCCAAGCAGAGTGCGCTATTCTGGGTCACTCCACAATTGAATGGTATGATTGGTCAGCCTGCCATGTGTGGCCCATCTGGCACACACACTGACAAAGTCACTGACCGGTCGTCTGCTCGTGTGCCAGCCTGTTAGCAAAGCAGGCTATTCTCAAAATGTTGTGAAGCGAACAAGGCAGCGACGGCAATGTTTTAGGGTTGCCGAAGTACTTGAAATGCTACAAACTGAAGGGTCGGACATTGAAGAGGTGGATGATAACGAAGAAGAAAGTGAATTTAATGCAGAAAGCGAGCATGGGTATGGTGATTCGGGGTGAAAAATTGGCAGTATTTTCTACATATGGCAAAACTGTAAAAATAAGATGAGAAATTTGATTTTTTTTATATGTAATAACACAACACATAATAAACCAGTTCTGAAAGTTTCATTTTCTTACTCTGTATTTTGTATTTAAAAATTTTTTTTTCCAAACCCTTACAAATGGGCCGTCTGTGGGGAAAAGCAAGGGAGAAAACTTGTCGTCCCGAGTGAGTTAAGGACCTCGGTTTATTGTCTCATTCGAATGACCAGACGCTCAGTTTGATTCTCCAGTCAGACTTGGGAGAAAGGATGAGAGGAGTAATTGAACCCACACCCTCACGGACACTGTGTTGGCAGATGAGCGTCTTATCCACTCTGCCACGGTCCTCTTTTTAAAAGAAATCCACTCTGATAGGTATCAATCAATCAATCAATCAAAAACACTGTATTAATCCACATGGAAATTAAGTTGTGCAATCACAGGCTCATTGTAAACACTGGCATAAAATCATGCGCAACATAAGAAGAGATTAAAACTAGTCAAATAAGAATTCCCAGTAGCTGACGATATACTAACCCCCCACCCCCCACACATACTCATGTTAAGACAATAGGGTATTGCACAACATTATTAACAAATGAAAACATCCAACAGTAGGTGTCCTGGTGTGTGTTGTGCTGCTGTAAAACACTTCTTACTGCTGACAGCTCCTTCAATGTTACCTGGTGTGTGTTGTGCTGCTGTAAAACACTTCTTACTGCTGACAGCTCCTTCAATGTTACCTGGTGTGTGTTGTGCTGCTGTAAAACACTTCTTACTGCTGACGGTTCCTGCAGTGTTACCTGGTTTATGTTGTGCTGCTGTAAAACACTTCTTACTACTGACTGATCCTTCAGTGTGTGCTGTGTTGCTGTAAAACACTTCTTACTGACTTCTCATGGTGTTGTGCTGCTGTAAAGCACTTCTTTCTGCTGTCGGCTCCTTCAGTGTGTGTTGTGCTGCTGTAAAACACTTCTTACTGCTAACGGCTCCTTCAGTGTTACCTGTGTGTGTGTTGTGCTGCAGGCACGGAACAGAGGGAGGGGGGCATGGTGCCGGTCCTGTACGGCCCGGTGGACAACAGTCCAGTGGTGGACAGAACGACGTTCCTCCAGCGCCCCGTGTCCTGTCTGATGGAGGGGGCGGAGTGTGTGGCCTTCACCGTACAGATACCCCACCACACCAGCACTACGGAAGGTAAAGCGCACAGAGCTTCAATAATACGCGCTACAGCAAAATGTCTCAATAATGATATTATTACTTATTGTCTTACTCTGGTGATAGTTGATTTTTAGATGAACGATGATCTTTGTAGTTGCATTTCTTGTGAAGAGAGAGACAGAGAGAGAGAGGGGATGAGAGAGAGTGTATGTGTGCGTGGTGTGTGTGTGTGTGTGTGTGGGTAGATGTGCAATGCGGTTTGGCTGACTGAAATGGAGAGGCACGTAAATTTCAGTAATCTGTATATTTGTATATAGCTATTTCCATTTGGTGCCATTTAATTTTTAATTTATCTTTTTATTTTCTATTCATTTTATTTGTTTGTTGTTTTCTTCTTATGTTGGACATGTGCTGCTGCCAAAAAGAAAATCTCTGTACCAAAGTATAGACAATAAAGTTTGTGTATTGTGTGTATTGTGTATTATAATGCTACCACTCGCTTTTGCCTCATCCTTGATACCATTACTGTGATAGTTGACATAATTGATGCTGTTGCTATGTTACAACTGGTCTGTTTATTATTCATGTCATCTTAAATCGTCATGATTACTGCAATCAATAATGTGTAAACATTGATTGATTGAATGATTGGACAAGTTTTTTGGTTTTTTTGTATCTGCTGATGTTGTTGTTAATGGGGGTTTTTTTGTTTTGTTTTTTTGTTTTTTTGTTTTGTTTTTGTCCTGTTTTGTCTTTCTCTCTGTAGTGGATGCCACTGTTTGTTTTATATTGTTCTCTGTATTGTATGCATGTCTTTGGAAAATTTAAAAAAAAAGATTAAAAAAAAAAAAAAGATGTCTCAATAAAATAAATAGAATAATAGATAACAGGTGTTTGTTGTTGTTGTTGTTGTTGTTTTCCTTGTGTTCTGCATAATGTACACAGAGCATGAATGACTCTGATACTTATTATGTACTTCATAACTTAGGTATGACACCAACACACATTGTTCAAATGACTGTGCTTGTAAAGCACTTGGAGTTTGGTTTCTGACTAAAAATAGGCGTGACGTAAGTATCAAGACGAGACATGACAAGACAAGATGTGTTTATTTCAGGAAACCCCATGGGGGCACATGGAAATTTTACATATTTCATGTAGCTTATGCAGATATGTATAACATCTGATATTGTATTAAAAATAATGGTCAATAATGATAATGGTGATGACATCCCTCTGTCCTGCATAATGTGGGCATGACTGTGACTGTACTACTATACCCATGATAACTTAGGTACGACTGTACCCCTATGTCCCTCATTTTAGGTATGACTGTACCCTATGTCCCTCATTTTAGGTATGACTGTACCCCTATGTCCTTCATTTTAGGTATGACTGTACCCCTATGTCCTTCATTTTAGGTATGACTGTACCCCTATGTCCCTCATTTTAGGTATGACTGTACCCCTATGTCCTTCATTTTAGGTATGACTGTACCTCTATGTCCTTCATTTTAGGTATGACTGTACCCCAATGTCTCTCATTTTAGGTATGACTGTAACCCTTTGTCCCTCATTTTAGGTATGACTGTATCTCTATGTCCCTCATTTTAGGTATGACTGTACCCCTATGTCCTTCATTTTAGGTATGACTGTACCTTATGTCCTTCAGTTTAGGTATGACTGTACCCCTATGTCCATCATTTTAGGTATGACTGTACCCATATGTCCCTCATTTTAGGTATGACTGTACCCCTATGTCCTTCATTTCAGGTATGACTGTACCCCTATGTCCTTCATTTTAGGTATGACTGTACCCCTATGTCCCTCATTTTAGGTATGACTGTACCCCGATGTCCCTCATTTTAGGTATGACTGTACCCCTATGTTCCTCATTTTAGGTATGACTGTACCCCTATGTCCCTCATTTTAGGTATGACTGTACCCCTATGTCCTTCATTTTAGGTATGACTGTACCCCTATGTCCCTCATTTTAGGTATGACTGTACCCCTATGTCCTTCATTTTAGGTATGACTGTACCTTATGTCCTTCAGTTTAGGTATGACTGTACCCCTATGTCCATCATTTTAGGTATGACTGTACCCATATGTCCCTCATTTTAGATATGACTGTACCCCTATGTTCCTCATTTTAGGTATGACTGTACCCCTATGTCCCTCATTTTAGGTATGACTGTACCCCTATGTCCTTCATTTTAGGTATGATTGTACCCCTGTGTCCCTCATTTTAGGTATGACTGTACACCTATGTCCTTCATTTTAGGTATGACTGTACCTCTATGTCCCTCATTTTAGGTATGACTGTACCCCTATGTCCTTAATTTTAGGTATGACTGTACCCCTATGTCCTTCATTTTAGGTATGACTGTACCTTACGTCCCTCAGTTTAGGTATGACTGTACCCCTATGTTCCTCATTTTAGGTATGACTGTACCCCTATGTCCCTCATTTTAGGTATGACTGTACCCCTATGTCCTTCATTTTAGGTATGATTGTACCCCTGTGTCCCTCATTTTAGGTATGACTGTACACCTATGTCCTTCATTTTAGGTATGACTGTACCTCTATGTCCCTCATTTTAGGTATGACTGTACCCCTATGTCCTTAATTTTAGGTATGACTGTACCCCTATGTCCTTCATTTTAGGTATGACTGTACCTTACGTCCCTCAGTTTAGGTATGACTGTACCCCTATGTCCATCATTTTAGGTATGACTGTACCCCTATGTCCCTCATTTTAGGTATGACTGTACCCCTATGTCCCTCATTTTAGGTACAACTGTACCCCTATGTCCTTCATTTTAGGTATGACTGTACCCCTATGTCCCTCATTTTAGGTATGACTGTACCCCTATGTCCCTCATTTTAGGTATGACTGTACCTCTATGTCCTTCATTTTAGGTATGACTGTACCTTATGTCCCTCAGTTTAGGTATGACTGTACCCCTATGTCCATCATTTTAGGTATGACTGTACCCCTGTGTTCCTCATTTTAGGTATGACTGTACCCCTATGTCCTTCATTTTAGGTATGACTGTACCCCTATGCCCCTCATTTTAGGTATGACTGTACCCCTATGTCCTTCATTTTAGGTATGACTGTACCCCTATGTCCCTCATTTTAGGTATGACTGTACCCCTATGTCCTTCATTTTAGGTATGACTGTCCCCCTTTGTCCAAAATAACTTAGGGATGACTGCACCCTGTCCTATGTAACTGCTGTATGACTGTACCCCTGTACCCCTATGTCCTGTGTAAGCATTATGTGACAGTGACTGTACCCCAGTGTCCTACATAACCACTGTACAACAGTGACTGTACCCCTATGTCCTACATAACCACTGTAC
>NC_134891.1:26580384-26597884 GCF_041734735.1 Babylonia areolata
TTTTGAATACGGATATATGTCCACGTTCTGTGTTTTGAATACGGATATATGTCCACGTTCTGTGTTTTGAATACGGATATATGTCCACGTTCTGTGTTTTGATGACAGATATATGTCCACGTTCTGTGTTTTGATGACAGATATATGTCCACGTTCTGTGTTTTGAATACGGATATATGTCCACGTTCTGTGTTTTGAATACAGATATATGTCCACGTTCTGTGTTTTGATGACAGATATATGTCCACGTTCTGTGTTTTGAATACAGATATATGTCCACGTTCTGTGTTTTGATGACAGATATATGTCCACGTTCTGTGTTTTGATGACAGATATATGTCCACGTTCTGTGTTCAGATGACTGATACTCTTTTGCGTTCATGGGCTGCAACTCCCATGTTCACTTGTATGTGCATGAGTGGGCTTTTATGTGCATGACCGTTTTTACCCCGCCATGCAGGCAGCCATACTCCGTTTTCAGGGGTGTGCATGCTGGGTATGTTCTTGTTTCCATAACCCACCAAACGCTGACATGGATTACAGGATCTGTAACATGCGTATTTGATCTGCTTGCGTATACACATGAAGGGGGTTCAGGCACTAGCAGGTTGGCACATATGTTGACCTGGGAGATCGGAAAAATCTCCACCCTTTACCCGCTAGGCGCCGTTACCGAGATTCAAACCCGGGACCCTCAGATTGAAAGTCCAACACTTTAACCATTCGGCTATTGCACCTGTCTGATGACAGGTATATGTCCATGTTCTGCATTTCGTTTTTTGATGACATATATCCCCAGGCTGTTTATTTCACTTCTGTTGCCTCTCATGTCGGTCAGGTGGACGTGAAGTCGAGCTGCGTCTTTGTGGCCCAGCGGTCGGTGTGTGTGGCGGAGGCAAGCGGGGACATCGCGGCCAACGTGCAGAGGGCGTGGCGGGCGGGGGCGGTGGGGGAGGTGGTGGTGGTGGCGGTGCCGGCGGTGACGGTGCACAGTGTGGGTGCGGAGAAGATGGATGTGCTGCAGGACGTTCCCGTCACCGCGCTGCACGGGGGGCTGCTCAGTACGTGTCACTGGCCCTGTTGTTCTTTTTGTTCGAAGATCTGTTTGTTTGTTTGTCCATTGCATCTATTTTCATTATATTTTTTCTTCTGATTGGTTCATTTCTTCTTCCATCTAATCTTATTTATCTATTCTTTGAAAATATTATTTATCTAACCTGACTGCTCTTTGATGTTCGTTCGTTCTTTAGTTTAACGTCTTTTCACTGTAAGTGATATTAGACGAGGGAAGGAAAAAAATCGAGTGGGAGGAGGGGGAGGGGGGGATTACTGTGTACGCATACGAGTAAGTGAAAGTGTGTGTGTATGTGTGTGTGTGTGTGTATGTGTGTGTGAAAATTACTGATTTAAGTTTTATTTTAAAAATAAACAAAAAAACATAACAATATAACATACTTCTAATGAAAAACTAACAGCTATAACAGCGAACCAACTGGACTATTTAACAAGGAGTTGAAAAAGTCATACATTAGCAATGGACTGCTGAAGATGATTTCAGTTCAGGGATTTGAGACTTTAACATATCGCAAGTTGGTATATGATGGTGTTATGTGAGCACCACAGATGCAAGAAACATTACTGACATATTTTGTCCTAAAACAATTCATTTTTCATCTGCAGATTAGAGAAATGATTTGCCTCTTATGAAAATCATTATGGTAATGTTTTCCCTTTGATGAGAGTTGACTGTTGTTTGACGTGAATTGACTGTTGTTTGACATGAGTTGACTGCTGTTTGACGTGAGTTGACTGCTGTTTGACACGAGTTGACTGTTGTTTGACATGAGTTGACTGCTGTTTGACATGAATTGACTGTTGTTTGACATGAGTTGACTGCTGTTTGACGTGAGTTGACTGCTGTTTGATGTGAGTTGACTGTTGTTTGACATGAGTTGACTGCTGTTTGAGGTGAATTGACTGCTGTTTGATCTGTTGACTGCTGTTTGATGTGTCTTGACTGCTGGTGAACTGACTGTCTTGAGTTGACTGCTGTTTGATGTGAGTTGACTGCTGTTTGACATGAGTTGACTGTTGTTTGATGTGAGTTGACTGCTGTTAATGTGAGTTATGAGTTGATGATGTTTGATGTGAGTTGTGAGTTCACTGTTGTTTGATTTGAGTTTTGAGTTGACTGCAGTTTGACATGAGGTGACTGCTGTTTGACAGTTGTTTGACATGAGTTGACTGCTGTTTGACATGAGTTGACTGTTGTTTGATGTGAGTTGACTGTTGTTTGACATGAATTGACTGCTGTTTGACATGAGTTGACTGCTGTTTGACGTGAGTTGACTGTTGTTTGACATGAGTTGACTGCTGTTTGATCTGTTGACTGCTGTTTGACGTGTCTTGACTGCTGGTGAACTGACTGTCTTGAGTTGACTGCTGTTTGACATGAGTTGACTGCTGTTTGACGTGAGTTGACTGCTGTTTGATGTGAGTTGACTGTTGTTTGACATGAGTTGACTGCTGTTTGAAGTGAGTTGACTGCTGTTTGACATGAGTTGACTGCTGTTTGACGTGAGTTGACTGTTGTTTGACATGAGTTGACTGCTGTTAATGTGAGTTATGAGTTGACTGTTGTTTGATGTGAGTTGTGAGTTGACTGTTGTTTGATTTGAGTTGTGAGTTGACTGCTGTTTGACATGAGTTGACTTCTGTTTGACGTGAGTTGACTGCTGTTAATGTGAGTTATGAGTTGATGATGTTTGATGTGAGTTGTGAGTTGACTGTTGTTTGATTTGAGTTGTGAGTTGACTGCTGTTTGACATGAGTTGATTGTTGTCTAACATGATTTGACTGCTGTTTGACATCAGTTGACTGCCATCTGACATGACTTGACTGCCGTCTGAAGGTGAGTTGACTGCTGTCCGATGTGAGTTGACTGCTGCTTGACTGCTGTTTGATGTGAGTTGACTGCTGTCTGAAAGGTGAGAAGCTGCCGTGGACGGTGGAGCTGAGCGATGTGACGGTGTACACGCTGCATGGCGGGGTGGCCAGCCAGCCCGCAGTGCAGGGCCTTGGGGTCAGCTCCACTGTGGGCGCCACTGTGCACTACGACCCCCCGACCTCCGACACCATCCAGTCGCTGGCCCTCTGTCTGCACCTGGACCTGCAGCCGCTGCACGTCAGCCTGTCGCACAGCCAGGTAACTGTGTTACGATGGTTGTTACACGACCAGGTAACTGAGTAACGATGGTTACACAGCCAGGTGACTGTGTTACGATGGTTACACAGCCAGGTAAATGTGTTATGATGGTAGTTACATGGCCAGGTAACTGTGTTGCAATGGTTGTCGCACAACCAGGTAACTGTGTTACGATGGTTGTTACACGGTCAGGTAACTGTGTTACGATGGTTACACGGCCAGGTAACTGTTACGATGGTTGTTTCACGGTCAGGTTACTGTGTTACAATGGTTGTTACACAGCCAGGTGACTGTGTTACGATGGTTACACGGCCAGGTAACTGTGTTATGATGGTTACATGGCCGGGTAACTGTTTTACGATGGTTGTTACACGGCCAGGTAATTGTGTTATGATGGTCATTACACGGCCAAGTAATTGTGTTACGATTGTTGTTACATGGCAAAGCAACCATCTATGATGGTTAAGGTAACTATGGCTGTGTAACCACAGTAAACAGTAAAGCCTGGTGGGTAAAGGGTGGAGATTTTTACGATCTCCCAGGTCAACATGTGCAGACCTGCTAGTGCCTGAACCCCCTTTGTAAGTATACGCAAGCAGAAGATCAAATACACACGTTAAAGATCCTGTAATCCATGTCAGCGTTCGGTGGGTTATGGAAACAAGAACATACCCAGCATGCACACCCCTGAAAGCGGAGTATGGTTGCTTACATGGCGGGTTAAAAACGGTCATACACGTAAAAGCCCACTCGTGTATATACGAGTGAACGTGGGAGTTGCAGCCCATGAACACAGAAGAAGAAGGATGAGACGATAAACCAATGTTCTGTAAGGAGCATGCACTTGGTGCACTGAAAAAGAACCCATGGCAATAGAAGTGTTGTCCCTTTGGCAAATTTCTGTAGAAGAAACCCATTCTGATGGGTACACAAGTATGTGCTTGTACTCAAGGCCTGATTAATAATAATAGTAGTAGTAGTAGTAGTAGTAGACCTCCTTCGGCCATGGCTGACCATGGATAGGGTATACTCGACCTAATGTCTAATTGGGCTGTCTGCTTGGACCAAGCAACGTCGCCTGTGACTGTAGAGACCGATGCGAGAGAGACAGTCTCTGTCGCAGCAGTCACATGTGTAAGCTGATGCTGGTCTGTCAGCTGCCGTCCCTTTTCTGCGAGCTTGCTTTTCTGCTGCAGCAGCTGACAGTTTGTCCTCACCAATCCGTAGCTGATTCTTGAGAGTGCTTCTGCATCTGTTGCGGTCATCTGCAAGGCCCTCCCAGGAATCAGTGTTGATCTCAAGTGCCTTCATGTCACGTTTGCAAATGTCTTTGTATCTCAGCTGTGGGCAGCCAATGCTTCTCTGCCCCGTGGCAAGTTCTCCATAAAGGATGTCTTTTGGGATGCGACCATCTTCCATGCGGCAAACGTGGCCCAGCCACGATACTACTACTACTATAATAATAATAATAATGATGGTATTTATATGGCGCTGAATCTTGTGCAGAGACAAATCAAAGCGCTTTCGCACCAGTCATTCACACGCATGCATAACTCTAAAACTGTAGAAACTGAAGACAAGGAAGAGGCAGGCAAGGGAGGCTATTTTGGGAAGAGGTGGGTTTTAAGGCCAGACTTGAAAGAGCTGAGTGTGGAGACTTGACGAAGCGAAAGAGGAAGTTCATTCCAATCGCAAGGTCCAGAGACAAGAGAAAGAGCTGATTAAGTGCGTTTGGTTATGCTGCTGGTCAGGCCTTGCGGGTGTGTGGTGCATATGGGTCAGTCCGAATGCAGTGACGCCTCCTTGAGAGACTAAAACTGAAACTGTTGTTTGACATGAGTTGACTGCTGTTTGACATGAGTTGACTGCTGTTTGACTGCTGTTTGACATGAGTTGACTGCTGTTTGACGTGAGTTGACTGCTGTTTGACATGAGTTGACTGCTGTTTGAGGTGAGTTGACTGTTGTTTGACGTGAGTTGACTGCTGTTTGACATGAGTTGACTGCTGTTTGATGTGAGTTGACTGCTGTTTGATGTGAGTTGACTGCTGTTTGACGTGAGTTGACTGCTGTTTGATGTGAGTTGACTGCTGTTTGACATGAGTTGACTGCTGTTTGATGTGAGTTGACTGCTGTTTGACGTGAGTTGACTGCTGTTTGACATGAGTTGACTGCTGTTTGATGTGAGTTGACTGTTGCTTGACATGAGTTGACTGCTGTTTGATGTGAGTTGACTGTTGTTTTAGGTGAGTTGACTGCTGTTTGATGTGAGTTGACTGTTGCTTGACATGAGTTGACTGCTGTTTGACATGAGTTGACTGCTGTTTGATGTGAGTTGACTGCTGTTTGATGTGAGTTGACTGCTGTTTGACATGAGTTGACTGTTGTTTGATGTGAGTTGACTGTTGTTTGACATGAGTTGACTGCTGTTTGACATGAGTTGACTGTTGTTTGACGTGAGTTGACTGCTGTTTGATGTGAGTTGACTGCTGTTTGATGTGAGTTGACTGTTGTTTGACATGAGTTGACTGTTGTTTGATGTGAGTTGACTGCTGTTTGATGTGAGTTGACTGCTGTTTGATGTGAGTTGACTGCTGTTTGACATGAGTTGACTGCTGTTTGATATGAGTTGACTGCTGTTTGACATGAGGTGACTGCTGTTTGATGTGAGTTGACTGCTGTATGATGTGAGTTGACTGCTGTATGATGTGAGTTGACTGTTGTTTGATGTGAGTTGACTGCTGTTTGATGTGAGTTGACTCTTGTTTGACGTGAGTTGACTGTTGTTTGATGTGAGGTGACTGCTGTTTAATGTGAGTTGACTGTTGTTTGACGTGAGTTAACTGCTGTTTGACATGAGTTGACTGTTGTTTGAGGTGAGTTGACTGCTGTTTGATGTGAGTTGACTGTTGTTTGACATGAGTTGACTGTTGTTTGAGGTGAGTTGACTGTTGTTTGACGTGAGTTGACTGTTGTTTGACGTGAGTTGACTGCTGTCTGTCCAAATGCAGTGACTCCTTCTTGAGAAACCCGAAACTGAAACTCTTATTTTCACGCAACAGGTGGGAGTCCTCAGCCGCGCGGTGGAAGCGGTGACTGACGTGGGTGGCGCCGCCTGGCAGCTGGCCGAGCACTGCATGCGTCACCTCGCCCCGAAGCGACACGCCCCCCCGCATCCGACACCAGGTGGCAGCACGGAGCAGGAAGCAGGGGGTGGAGGAGGGGCAGGGGGAGAGCACTGCGGCAGTCAGGCCCACCCGGAGCCGTCGCTGACTGGCGGCACGCCGGACGCAGGAGAGGCGGTGACGACAGACGTGTCGGACGAAGCGTCACACACCAGCCCGCTACATGCCGTGCTGTCGGCGGACATGGGGGACGACGCAGCCGTGAAGCTGTCGGTGTGGCTGCAGTGTGTCCTGCCTCGCTGTACTCTGAGTCTGTTCACCGTCGGCAATACTGGTGAGTGATGGTGATGGTGATGGTCATGAGGATGGTGGTGATGATAACTGTACTATTGGGCTAGAGTGCGTCCTGCCTCGCTGTACTCGAAGTGTGTCCACTGTGTGCGGTACTGGTGTGTGATGGTGATGGTGGTGGTGGTGATGATGATGATGATGATGGTGGTGGTGATGATAACTGTCCTTTTTGGGCTGCTGTGCGTTCTGCCTGGCTGTACTCTTGAGTCTGTCCACTGTGTGCGGTACTGGTGAATGATGGTGATGATGATGATGATGATGATGATGATAACTGTACTGTTAGGCTCCAGCGCATCCTCTGTGTGTGTTCACTGTTGACAGTACTGGTGAGCGATGACAGGTGATGGAGATGATGATGATAGTGGTGAAGAGGAGGAGCAGAATGATGGTGATAGTGATATGGTGATGACGATGATGGCAGTGATGATGGCCATGATGATGATGGTGATAACTGTCTTGTTGGGCTGAAGTGTGTTCTGCCCCTCTGTACGCTGTGTCTGTTCACTGTCGGCAGTACTGGTGAGTGATGGTGATGGTGATGATGCTGCTGCTGCTGATGATGATGATCATGATGACAGTAATAGCAATAATAACTGTTGGTGTGGCTGACTGCTACTGCTATAACTACTGCTACTGTTGCAATCACTACTACTACTTCTACTGCTACTCATAATTATCATTATGGTAATGATATTGATATTAATTATAATGAAAATAACAATTGTAATGATGATGATGATGATGATGATAGTGCTACACATGCCTGTGGTACACTTCTCTAGTAAAGTTTTGATGAAAAAGTGTTGATAATACAGACAGGTGAACATGACAGGATCATTTCACATATGCACACACACACACACACACACACACACACACACACACACACACACACACACACACACACACACACACACTGAATACGATACCAGGAATACATGGAAATAAATGAAGCATCTCAGGTTACCTACATAATCAGAGACCGATATTATGAAGAAGTGTTGTGGTGTGTGCAGAGGAGGTGTGTGTGGTGGTGGAGGACCTGGCCTTGTCCTGTGATGTCCAGCAGGTGTACAGCAAGGTGAAGGTCACAGTGGGCAGTGTCAACATCCACAGGTATACCCTCAGGTGAGACCTGCCGCTTCTTTCATGTGTGTGTGTGTTTCTCTGTGTGTGTGTGTGTGTGTTTCTGTGTGTGTGTGTGTGTGTGTGTGTGTGTGTGTGTGTGTGTGTGTTTCTGTGTGTGTGTGTGTGTGTGTGTTTCTCTGTGTGTGTGTGTGTGTGTTTCTCTGTGTGTGTGTGTGTGTTTCTCTGTGTGTGTGTGTGTGTGTGTGTGTGTGTGTGTTTCTCTGTGTGTGTGTGTGTGTGCGTTTGTGTGTGTGTGTGCATGTGCATGTGTGTGGGTGTGTTTTTCCTATCTCACTCACTGTGAATGTATCTGTGGCTGCAGAAAGTAAGAAATTCCAGTCATTGTAGTCATTTTCTAATAATGAATACTTGTCTAGCGCTTTCCTGCCTTAACCCTTTCACTGCCAGGAAAATAAGATTTAACCCTTTCACTGCCAGGAAAATAAGATTTAAGTGAAAATCTGTTTGCCAGGGATTTTTCCCCCAAAACCGGTATATATTTTAAAAAAATTATGCGCTTTTTGTTATTGGAGAAAGACCCATAAAAGCATATATTTTCTGAAAGGTAAATGAATAAAGAATACAAAACACATGATGTTTTCCAATTTCATGTATTGTCACTGACATGCTGTTGTTTTGAAATCAGTGTGGTTTTTTTTAGTCACATTTTCAACTTGTTCATTACAAACATTAGTCAGGTAATTTGCACTGAAATATAATATTTTCTGGACAAATGGATAATACCTGCACACACAAATTATACTAGAGCAACCACACACACACACACACACACACACACACACACACACAAATATAAAAAAAAGAAAGAAAAGAGACAGATACACAATGCATTGTGACTTCTCCAAGTGATAACATGGATGTGAAGCCACGCCCCTTCAGTCTCCACCCCCCCTCCTCTTCACCCCTCTAGCTCTCACACAGTCACTTTATCCAGTTCTCATCAGACCATGTTGGCTGAGTGCCAAGTAAATCGCTTACACTGTGTCCTGCAAATAATTCGGTCACTTTCTGTCTTCTGCTACAGCTGTGCACCTGGCATCACTCACTGATAGTCGTATCTTGGCCAGTCTCTTCATTGCTCCCTTTATTTTCTGTCAAATCGTCCTACAAAAGTTCATCACTGTCTTCTCCTTCGAATTTACGCTTCAGTTCATTCTGAGCATCAGCTAAAGAAGGCAATCTTGGTTTATTTAGTGCACAACAATCACATGTCTTGAGCACAGGGTCCAACATTTTGTTGAGCGAGCAAGGAGAGCAGCCAGGCAAACACTGCAGCAGTAACCCAACCAAAACCTTCAAATAAAGGACTGCCTCATGACTTAGATGGGTTTTCTAGCCATGAAGAGAATCTAAAAAGATTCCCCAAGCTAAAGCTACCAGTATTTTTGTCAGTGAACTCAATGCAAACCAGGGAAGAGTCAGAATATTTCGATGACAAGGTATCTCATTGTGGCAGCAAAGCATACATGCTTGCACTGACGAATTATCTCGTCATATAGGCAGTTTAGGGGTTAAAGGGCACTCAGAGCACTTTACAAGAAACATTTAACACACATACACATGCAACAACTTACAAGAAAAAAAAACAAACCCAAAATAACTCTTGCTGTCATTCAGCGAAGCCGGGAACCGAACCAAGGACCCGAGGTTCCCAGTCCTGTTGTCCACATCACGGGAGCTCCCACAGTCCCTGTACACCTACAGCAGCAAGGGGTGGACCTCCGACCGCCAGTCGTCGTCATCGCTGCCCGACCGCTTCCCTCCCCAGGACACCTTCCCGGCCAACAACAACATCCACGGCTTCTTCTCACTCACCCTCACCCGCGCGCTGTGCAAAAGTGTACGGCGGAAGATGCGGAAGATGAACGTGGACGTGGGTGGTCTGTTCGAGCGGGAGGACAGCCCCGCAGGGGACGGAGGTGGCCTCTACTTCCACCAGTTCGTCAGCGAGGTTTGCGTTAGGATGGAGCCCCTCGACCTGGTGCTCCACTTCCCCACGGTGAGGCATGTTCTGGCGCTGTGCCACACTTGGTGTGGGGGTGGTAGGGGGGGAGGGGTGTCGGCGGCGGCGGCGGTGAAACCACCTCACCTGCATCTACCCCGAGACACGCCCTCCCCCTCCACCCCCCGGCAAAACGAACTGCCCACCTCCGTCCTGCTCTCATCGCACACCTTGCCACTGCTGTACGTCGATGTCGCTGCCCTGCGTCTCTTCATTCCCGTGGAAACTGCAGCGGAGGCGGCAGCGGCAGCATGCATCGACCCGCAGAGCGATGCCCCTGCGTCGACCTTGACCCACGACCTCCTGTTGGCACAGTGGGGGTCGATGCACGTGCAGCCCTACGCGGACAACCCGTTGCCGCGGTACCCGGTGCAGCGTGAGCTGTTCCACCAGGCGCTGCAGTGCGGCATGACTCAGCAGACCGGGTCCTGTGTGGAGGACCGCCAGTACCAGCTGTCCTTGCACTCTGTCGCCCTGGCTTCTGGTACTGTCGTGTGTTGTGTGTTGTGTGTGTTGTGTTGTGCTGTGCTGTGCTGTGCTGTGTTGTGCTTTGTTGTGTTGTGCTGTGTTGTGTAGGGTTGTGCTGTGTTGTGTAGTGTTCTGCTGTGTTGTGTTGTATTGTGCTGTGCTGTGTTGTGTGTTTTGTGTTGTGCTGTGCTGTGCTGTGCTGTGTTGTGTTGTGTTGTGCTGTGCTGTGTTGTGCTGTGTTGTGTTGTATAGTTTTCTGCTGTATTGTGTTGTGTTGTATTGTGCTGTGCTGTGCTGTGTTGTATTGTGCTGTGCTGTATTGTATTGTGTTGTTTTGTGTAGTGTTGTGTTAAGTTGTGTTGTATTATGTTGTGTTGTATCGTGCTGTATTGTATTGTGTTGTGCTGTGCTGTATAGTGTTGTGTTGTATTGTGCTGTATTGTGTTGTGTTGCAGCAAAAACCTGGGCCACAGGTAAAGGGTTAATCACCTGGGCCACAGGTAAGGGTCTGTATTGTCCATGTGTTCTGTGTGGCTTATTCAGGATTAAAGAGGCTATGCCAGTCTTGAATAAAAGCTAATTTGTGTTTGCACATTTCTTCTGTCTTTGCTGCTGTGTGCACATGTCAAATGATTGGTATAAGGACAGGCCTGGCGCTTCCTTTTTTGAGGAAGTGTCTGGGTTTGTTCCAATGTACCTTTTAGTTACCTGTGTGCTAGCTGAACCGGTAGCATAAGCATCACTGACTTGGAAGTTGTGTACCTTGTGTAATGAAGAGAGTTACCACCCTTTACTATTTGTTAGTCACCTGGTTATGGTTCAGGTGTGTGGGGGGAGGTGGTGCAAGCCCTGAAGGAGAAGAGCAGCCACACCCCCCAGGGATCCTCAGGTGTGCAGATCCCTGCTCTTGAGTGGAACAACTACCTGGGCCACAGGTAAGGGGTTAGTTACCTGGGCTCACAGATAAGTGTTAGTCACCCAACAACCACCACAACTCAATGCATTTAAAACACAGCTCAGATACAGATACAAAATCGAAGAACATGCATCTTATATACTAATGAACCATCATGTAGTGACAGTGCACTTCAAGGAAGGACACACGCACGCAAGCATGCATGCACACACCCACCCACCCACACACCCACACACTGGATGAACAATGTAAATGTGAACATATGCAGGGTGCCACTTTTTAAGTGAATTCTAATGTTTCTTTCAGACCGGCAGTGAAGGAACTCTTCATGTAGTGTCTGTTGTATAATATTGTATTGTATTGTATTGTATTGTATTGCAATACCCTTTTTGTAACAACAGTTCTCTCTGTGTGAAATTCGGGCTGCTCTCCCCCTAAGGTGCCTCTCATTTTGGGGAAATTTTTTTCTGCCTGCAATTTTTATTTGTTTTCCTATCAAAGTGGATTTTTCTGTAGAATTTTGCCAGGTACAACCCTTTTGTTACTGTAGGTTCTTTTACATGCGCTAAGTGCATGCTGTGCATGGGTCTTCGGTTTATCATTTCATCCGAATGACTAGCGTCCAGACCACCACTGAAGGTGCAGCGGAGGGGGAGAAAATACTGGTAACTGTAGGATTCGAACCACCATGCTCAGGTTCTCCTGCTTCCTAGGCGGATATGTTACCACCAGACCAACATGGTTTGTGATGTTTGTTTCAGACAGGAAGTAAAGTGGTTTCTGTAGTGTCTGTTGTGATGTTTGTTTCAGACCGGCAGTCAGGGAGCTATTTATGTAGTGTGTTGTGATGTTTGTTTCAGACCGGCAGTCAAGGAACTATTTATGTAGTGTGTTGTGATGTTTGTTTCAGACCGGCAGTCAAGGAACTATTCATGTAGAATGTGTTGTGATGTTTGTTTCAGACCGGCAGTCAGGGAGCTATTTATGTAGTGTGTTGTGATGTTTGTTTCAGACCGACAGTCAGGGAACTATTTATGTAGTGTGTTGTGATGTTTGTTTCAGACCGGCAGTCAAGGAACTATTTATGTAGTGTCTGTTGTGATGTTTGTTTCAGACCGGCAGTCAAGGAACTATTTGTGTAGTGTGTTGTGATGTTTGTTTCAGACCGACAGTCAGTGAACTATTTATGTAGTGTGTTGTGATGTTTGTTTCAGACCGGCACTCAAGGAAATATTTATGTAGTGTGTTGTGATGTTTGTTTCAGACCGGCAGTCAAGGAACTATTTATGTAGTGTCTGTTGTGATATTTGTTTCAGACCAGCAGTCAGGGAACTATTCATGTTGTGTGTTTTGATGTTTGTTTCAGACCGGCAGTCAAGGAACTATTTATGTAGTGTGTTGTGAAGTTTGTTTCAGACCGACAGTCAAGGAACTATTTATGTAGTGTCTGTTGTGATGTTTGTTTCAGACCGGCAGTCAAGGAACTATTTATGTAGTGTGTTGTGATGTTTGTTTCAGACCGGCACTCAAGGAAATATTTATGTAGTGTGTTGTGATGTTTGTTTCAGACCGGCAGTCAAGGAACTATTTATGTAGTGTCTGTTGTGATATTTGTTTCAGACCAGCAGTCAGGGAACTATTCATGTTGTGTGTTTTGATGTTTGTTTCAGACCAGCAGTCAGGGAACTATTTATGTAGTGTGTTGTGATGTTTGTTTCAGACCAGCAGTCAAGGAACCATTCATGTAGTTTGTTGTTATGTTTGTTTCAGACCAGCAGTCAAGGAGCTATTTGTGTAGTGTGTTGTGGTGTTTGTTTCAGACCGGCAGTCAAGGAACTATTTATGTAGTGTCTGTTGTGATGTTTGTTTCAGACCGGCAGTCAGGGAACTATTTATGTAGTGTGTTGTGATGTTTGTTTCAGACCGGCAGTCAAGGAACTATTTATGTAGTGTGTGTTGTGATGTTTGTTTCAGACCAGCAGTCAAGGAACTATTTATGTAGTGTGTTGTGATGTTTGTTTCAGACTGACAGTCAAGGAACTATTTATGTAGTGTGTTGTGATGTTTGTTTCAGACCGGCAGTCAAGGAACTATTTATGTAGTGTGTTGTGATATTTGTTTCAGACCGACAGTCAAGGAACTATTTATGTAGTGTGTTGTGAAGTTTGTTTCAGACCGACAGTCAAGGAACTATTTATGTAGTGTCTGTTGTGATGTTTGTTTCAGACCGGCAGTCAAGGAACTATTTATGTAGTGTGTTGTGATGTTTGTTTCAGACCAGCAGTCAGGGAACTATTTATGTAGTGTGTTGTGATGTTTGTTTCAGACCAGCAGTCAAGGAACCATTCATGTAGTTTGTTGTTATGTTTGTTTCAGACCAGCAGTCAAGGAACTATTTATGTAGTGTCTGTTGTGATGTTTGTTTCAGACCGGCAGTCAAGGAACTATTTATGTAGTGTCTGTTGTGATGTTTGTTTCAGACCGGCAGTCAAGGAACTATTTATGTAGTGTGTTGTGATGTTTGTTTCAGACCAGCAGTCAAGGAACCATTCATGTAGTTTGTTGTTATGTTTGTTTCAGACCGGCACTCAAGGAACTATTTGTGTAGTGTGTTGTGATGTTTGTTTCAGACCGGCAGTCAAGGAACTATTCATGTAGAATGTGTTGTGATGTTTGTTTCAGACCGGCAGTCAAGGAAGTGGAGGCGATTCCTGTGGTGTCAGCCTTTGATCTGTGTACAGTGGTAGCTCCTCCAATAGTATACACAGGGATCAACAAAAACCAGGTAGGTTGGCAGGCAACTTTTTTCTTCTTTTTTTTTTTTAATGAAATATATTACACAACTAAATCTATTTAATTGTTTCTCTTTCCCTCGGAAATTCTGCATTGTACCATGTGGAGTGATGGCCTAGAGGTAACGCGTCCGCCTAGGAAGCGAGAGAATCGGAGCGCGCTGGTTCGAATCACGGCTCAGCCGCCGATATTTTCTCCCCCTCCACTAGACCTCGAGTGGTGGTCTGGACGCTAGTCATTCGGATGAGACGACAAACCGAGGTCCCGTGTGCAGCATGCACTTAGCGCACGTAAAAGAACCCACGGCAACAAAAGGGTTGTTCCTGGCAAAATTCTGTAAAAAAAAATCCACTGCAATAGGAAAAACAAATAAAACTGCATGCAGGAAAAAATACAAAAAAATGGGTGGCGCTATAGTGTAGCAGCGCGCTCTCCCTGGGGAGAGCAGCCTGAATTTCACACAGAGAAATCTGTTGTGATAAAAAGAAATACAAATACAAATGTTGTCATGGAGCGTTTTAAGTAATATTTTGCAAAAATGGAAAAAGCTTTGTTTTTGTCTCCTTCAGATATTGAGCATTTTTAGCATAGTACATGTTTTGTTGTTGTCTTTTCTCAGTGTGTCTATCTGAGTCTCTCTCTCTGTGTTGGTAAGAAAAAAATTTGCACTCCACACATAGTTAGTACTCTAATTTATTTTATTTGCGTCTTGTTAGTCTTGAATTTTGATGTTTAGTTCTGTTGATCCAACTGGCATTCCATAGAGATTTTCCCTGTTGTGACTGGGGCTATGGAGGTCGGTTTTCACGTGCGATTTTTTCAGGTGTCTCTCTTGTTCAGTCAGGGCTCAGAGACATTCGAGTGAAACTGCGCTTTTCTCTGGAAATCTTGTCTGCTGCCTGATATAGAAAATGAGCATACGTACATGAATTCCAAATCTTAAACCTCTGGATTGCGTGTCAAATCACCATGACTGTGCTGATGTCAGTTTGTTGTCAGTGTATGTCAATGTGTTGGTTTCAGTGTTCTGATGTCAGGGTGTGGATGTCAGTGTTGAAGTCAGTGCTAAGTACAGGAGTAAGGTACAGTTCAGGGTTGGACAATTCATGTGTGTATGTGAATTTTAAGAGGCTTTGGGGTTATTCTTCAGCACGCTGAACAAGTTTGGCTAAACGAATTGAGGATAAGACGGGCGCAATAGCCGAGTGGTTAAAGCGTTGGACTGTCAATCTGAGGGTCCCGGGTTCGAATCACGGTGATGGCGCCTGGTGGGTAAAGGGTGGAGATTTTTACGATCTCCCAGGTCAACATATGTGCAGACCTGCTAGTGCCTGAACCCCCTTTGTGTGTATATGCAAGCAGAAGATCAAATACGCACGTTAAAAATCCTGTAATCCATGTCAGCGTTCGGTGGGTTATGGAAACAAGAACATACCCAGCATGCACACCCCCGAAAACCGAGTATGGCTGCCTACATGGCGGGGTAAAAACGGTCATACACGTAAAAGCCCACTCGTGTGCATACGAGTGAACGCAGAAGAAGAAGAAGAAGAGAAGAATTGAGGATAAGAGGCGTCATTTCGAACAGGTGCTTCTTCTTCTTCTTCTTCTCTACACATATGGGCTGTTCTCATATGTGTGAGTGGGTTTTTACACAACTGTTTTATTCTTGTCATGTAGGCAGCCATACTCCTTATTCTTGTTTCCTTAACCCACTGAATGATGACATGGATTGCTTGACCTTTACTGTGCGCTTATGATCTGATGCATGCGTAACACACAGACTGGGGTCAGGCACTACCAGGTCTGCACAGCTGTTTCTTCTTCTTCTGCTTCTTCTGCGTTAGTGGGTTGCAACTCCCATGTTCACTCGCATGTACACGAGTGGGCTTTTACGTGCATGACCGTTTTTACCCCGCCATGTAGGCAGCCATACTCCGCTTTCGGGGGTGTGCATGCTGGGTATGTTCTTGTTTCCATAACCCACCGAACGCTGACATGGATTACAGGATCTTTAACGTGCGTATTTGATCTTCTGCATGCATTTACACATGAAGGGGGTTCAGGCACTAGCAGGTTTGCACATATGTTGACCTGGGAGATCGTAAAAATCCCCACCCTTTACCCACCAGGCGCCGTCACCGTGATTCGAACCCGGGACCCTCAGATTGAAAGTCCAACGTGCACAGCTGTTGACCTGGGAGATCTGAAAAAACTCCACCCACCAGGTACTGTGACAGGAATCGGGACCCAGGACCCCCAGACTGAAAGTCCAGCGCTTTAACTCTCTCCGTACGAATGGCGAAAGAGACAACGTTAACAGCATTTCACCCCAGTTACCATCATCAAAATATTGCAAGCGGAAGGCTCTTATACTGAAGAGGTGAATGTTGACAAAGAATACTACAATTCTGACGACGGAAGCTAAAGGTTGGGTCATTCAGACACCCACTGGACATCCGAGGGGTCTGTGTAGATGAGAAGAGAGGTCTGGCCGTACTGAGTGAGTTAACCACTCGGCTGTTGTACCATTTTTGATTCACTTGTGTAAACAAAGTGAGTCTATGTTTTAACCCGGTGTTCGGTTGTCTGTGTGTGTGTCTGTGTGTCCATGGTAAACTTTAACATTGACATTTTCTCTGCAAATACTTTGTCAGTTGACACCAAATTTGGCATAAAAATAGGAAAAAATTCAGTTCTTTCCAGTCATCTTGTTTAAAAACAATATTGCACCTCTGGGATGGGCACAAAAAAAAAAAGAAGAAAAAAGCCTAATTATATGCAAACTGCATTTACTGTTATATTTATATTTTTTGTATTCTCTAAACTTGGCACTTTGATCTGATATTCTGACCCAACAACAAGAGCAGTCATTATTATCATTTTTTGTTCAAACAGGAACTTCTTTTGCTAAGCATGGAAGTTTTATTTATTTTGCAAACGTTTTGGTGCAGACAGTAAAAAAGGGAAATTACTCTGTAATTAATGCTATGGGACTTAATTTGATTTAAACTGATCTTTCTCATCTTAAACATTACATTTTGAAATTATGCACAATACATAAAAAGCTTGGATTTTTTTTTTTTCAGTGTATCACAAGTGAGTCTTGAAGGCCTTGCCTCTCTTGTTTTTTTTATGTCATTATCATTATTATTATTGTTATCATCCTATCAAAGCTGGTGGTGTCCTTTTGCCTTTCCAGCATGTGCTTGTCTGTGGGGTCACCGCAGAGTTGAACCTGGTGTCCGACCTTGACGTTCACCTGAGTGCGCAGCAGCTGCGTCTGATGACGACTTCAGCTGACCTGGCAATGTCACTTTCCCACAATGCCCTGGCTGGAGGAAGTGGGAGTCGGCGGACAGACAGCGTGGCCGTGTCGTCGGCCGTGGCCGGCATGGACAGTGGTGTGGCCAGCGAAGTATCCGCGGCCACTGGCACCCCTGGCCCCACAGAGAAACACGAAGACTTGAATATCCATGTTCCGGCCAACGT
>NC_134891.1:26605384-26625384 GCF_041734735.1 Babylonia areolata
ACAGAGATAGATAGATAGATAATGACAGACAGACAGACAGATAGATAAGATAGATAGATAGATAGATGTGTGTTATATGGATGGTGTTTTAAGGTGTGTTATAAGGTGTGGTGTTGTACAGGTGTGTTATAAGGTGTGATGTTGTACATGTGTGTTATATGGATGGTGTTGTACAGGTGTGTTATAAGGTGTACTATTGAACAGGTGTGTTATAATAAGGTGTACAATTGTACAGGTGTGTTATAAGGTTTAGTATTGTACAAGTGTATAATAAGTATATGGTCTTGTACAGGTGTGTTACAAGGCATGGTGTTGTACAGGTGTGTTGTAAAGCATGGTGTTGTACAGGTGTGTTATAAGGCATGGTGTGTACAGATGTGTCATCAGGTGTGGTGTTGCACAGGTGTGATGGGAACAGTGAAACGAGCCAGGCTGCAGACAGAACAGGTGATGGTGTCGCTGGACTGTCAGAACGGCGTGGCGTCCTCTGGCATCGTCACCAGCCTGGCGTCCATCGCCATGGCTGTGGAGCAGGTGGAGAACTCAGGTGAGTAGACTTCTGTTTGATTGTGCAATATCTATATTAAAAAATGCGTGTATTTTTGATAATGCAATATCTATATTAAAAAAAGCAAATATGTTTGATATGCAATATCTATATTATAAAAGAGCATGTTCGTTTGATTATGCAATATTTATATTTGAAAAGAGTGTATATGTTTTATTATGCAATCTATATATTTTTTTAAATGTAAGTTTGATCATGCAATATTTATATATAGAAAAATATGTATGTTTGCATATCTTTTCCCTTCATTTATACAGAATTTGTCTTGTTTTGTAGGTTCAGTTTGATTTAACGTAAATTTACAAATTGTGGACAAAAACCAGACTGATTTCGGTTCTATGCGTGCTTGTGTGTGTGCAAGCATGAGCATTGGTGTGCTTGCTTAGCGTATGGAGTTTTGTGCTATATACAAATTATTGTTGTCATCATCATCATCATTATCATCATCCTCTGCATTATCGTCAGTTTCAGTTCCTCAAGGAGGTGTCACTGCATTTGGGTAAATCCATATATGCTACACCACATCAGCTGGACAGATGCCTGACCAGCAGCATAGCTTGCCACACCTAGTCAGGCCTTGAGTGCTTGCATGTATAGTTGTATACCTATCGGAGTGGATTTTTTTCTACAGAATTTTGCCAGAGGACAACCCTTTTGTTGCCATGGGTTCTTTTTCAATGCGCCAAGTGCATGCTGCGCACGGGGCATCGGTTTATCGTCTCATCCGAATGACTAGACTCTCATTTGGGAGAAAGAGCGAGAGTGGGAATCGAACTCAGACACTCATGGACACTGTATTGACAGATCTTCTTCTGCGTTCACTCGTATGCACTCGAGTGGACTTTTATGTGTATGACCGTTTTTACCTTGCCATGTAGGCAGCCATACTCCGTTTTTGGGGGTGTGCATGCTGGGTATGTTCTTGTTTCCATAACCCACCGAACGCTGACATGGATTACAGGATCTTTAACGTGCGTATTTGATCTTCTGCTTGCAAATACACACGAAGGGGGTTCAGGCACTAGCAGGTCTGCACATATGTTGACTTGGGAGAGCAGAAAAATCTCCACGCTTTACCCACCAGGCGCCGTCACCGTGATTCGAACCCAGGACCCTCAGATTGACAGTCCAACGCTTTAACCACTCGGCTATTGCGCCCGTCGTGTATTGACAGATGAGTGTGTTAACTCATTCTACCCCACAGCCACATGCCTGCTACAACTGCCCTGGACCAGCACTACATGAGACCACTGCAGAAAAAGACAGGGTGGTTCACTAAAACAGTGAAAATGGAAAGAAAAATGCATTCAGTCGGTCAAACAAAGCTCCGTTTTCATGTTTCCAGAATCCATAAACGGTTCAGTCTAGAATGCTAAAGGTACCAAACAAGAATGAACGAAATTAGAATAGTGTGTTGGTACGAGAATACTCGTACCTGGTCCACAGGGGAAGTAATTATGGTACGAGTTGACTGGTACCTGGAGTACGAGTTAACCACTCTGACAGCTCAGGAAAAACAAAATTAAACAAAGACAAGAGAGGCAAGGCCTTCAAGACTCACTTGTGACTGAGAGTAAAACACACAAGCTTTTTATATATTGGGTATAATTTCAAAATGTAATGTTTAAGATGAGAAATATCAGTTTAAAGCAAATTAAGTCCCATAGCATTAATTACAGAGTAATTTCCCTTTTTTACTATCTGTGCCAAAACGTTTGCAAAATAAATAAAACTTCCATGCTTAGCAAAAGAAGTTCTTGTTTGAAGAAAAAATGATAATAATGACTGCTCTTGTTGTTGGGTCAGAATATCAGATCAAAGTGCCAAGATTAGAGAATACAAAAAATATAAATATAACAGTAAATGAAGTTTGCATATAATTAGGCTTCATTATTTATTTTTTTGTGTCCATCCCAGAGGTGCAATATTGTATAAAACAAGATGACTGGAAAGAACTGAATTTTTCCTATTTTTATGCCAAATTTGGTGTCAACGGACAAAGTATTTGCAGAGAAAATGTCAATGTTAAAGTTTACCACGGACACACAGACACACACACACACACACACACACACAACCGAACACCGGGTTAAAAAGCAAGAGGAGCTCACCCACCCCTCTCTAACTCAAGCTTACCTTGTACACACACATCCTGTCCCCCCAGGACAAGATGTCAGCCCCAAAGTGCAGGGCAGTATGAGCTGGAAAGACGTGGTGGTCAAGACGATGTTCAACAAGACCGCACGACTCCTGGCCGGCCCCGTCACCATGGAGACCGACCTGCTGGTCCGATGGCCAGCCAAGGGGCACACCACTCCTATCCAGGCGGTGCTTAGTGTGCAGAGTGGTCTCCTCCTGTTGCAGCTGGGCCAGGAGCACGTCATGTGTTTGCGTCACCTGGCATCAGTGTTGCGTGTGGTGAGTGTGTTGCGTGTTGTGTGTTTCATGTGGTGAGTGTGTTGTGTTGTGTTTCACATGGTGATTGTTTGTGTGTTTCACAAGGTGCGAGGTTTGTGTTGTGTGTTTCACATGGTGAATGTTTTATGTTGTGTGTTTCACACGGTGTGTGTTCGTGTTGTGTGTTTCATTTGGGTTGTGTGTTTCACACGGTGTGTGTGTTTGTGTTGTGTGTTTCACATGGTGTGTATTTGTGTTGTGTGTTTCACAAGGTGTGTGTTTGTTTTGTGTGTTTCACACGGTGTGTGTTAGTGTTGTGTGCTTCACAGGTTGAGTGGTTTTGTGTGTTTCACACGGTGTGTGTGTTTGTGTTGTGTGTTTCACACGGTGTGTGTGTTTGTGTTGTGTGTTTCACACGGTGTGTGTGTTTGTGTTGTGTGTTTCACATGGTGTGTGTGTTTGTTTTGTGTGTTTCACACGGTGTGTGTGTTTGTGTTGTGTGTTTCACATGGTGTGTGTGTTTGTTTTGTGTGTTTCACACGGTGTGTGTGTTTGTGTTGTGTGTTTCACACGGTGTGTGTGTTTGTGTTTCACATGGTGTGTGTGTTTATGTTGTGTGTTTCACACGGTGTGTGTTTGTGTTGTGTGTTTCATTTGGGTTGTGTGTTTCACACGGTGTGTGTTTGTGTTGTGTGTTTCACACGGTGTGTGTGTTTGTGTTGTGTGTTTCACACGGTGTGTGTGTTTGTGTTGTGTGTTTCACACGGTGTGTGTGTTCGTTTTGTGTGTTTCGCATAATGAGTGTTTATGTTGTGTGTTTCACACGGTGTGTGTTTGTGTTGTGTGTTTCACAATGTGAGTGTCCGTGTTGTGTGTTTCACACGGTGTGTGTTAGTGTTGTGTACTTCACAGGTTGAGTGTTCTTGTGTGATTCACAAGGTGGTTTTGTGTATTGTGTTTCACACTGTGGTTGTGTTGTGTTGTGTGTTTCACACGGTGGGTGTGTGTGTTGTGTGTTTCACACTGTGGTTGTGTGTGTTGTGTGTTTCACACGGTGGGTGTGTGTGTGTTGTGTGTTTCACACTGTGGTTGTGTGTGTTGTGTGTTTCACACTGTGGGTGTGTGTGTTGTGTGTTTCACACAGTGAGCATTCATATTTTTGGTCCACACAGTGAGCTTTCATGTTCTGTGTTTCACACGGTAGGCATTCATGTTCTGTGTGCATACAGCAAGCATTCATGTTTTGTGTTCAATCAGCGAGTGTTCACTTTCTGTGTTCATACAGTAAACGCTAATTTTTTTTTTTTGTTCATTCAGTGAGTAATTTTGTTTTGTGTTCATACGATTTTTGTGGAGCTCTGAAAACTGGATCAGAAGTCTAGAACCTTACCGAAATCTTCCACGGCACCTCTTCAGCTGTTTGACTTGTTGTTGCAGAAGACAGAGCACACTGCACCACCTTCAGGCAGAAGCAGTGCGGCAGAGAAAGTGGTGCACAAGGAGACGACGACCCATTTGACGTGTCAGAACTCGTCCCATGATGACCTGCGGTCGGGAGTCTTTGTCTTCATCCACAACGGTATGTCCACCGTGAGGGGCGGGAATCATGCGTTTGAACAGTGTTTTAACCTACAGAGCCCCTTCCTATCTCTGTGCCTGCCTTCACCTCTACACTCCATCTCGCTCACTACGATCAGCTTCGGATCCACTCTGTTTACGCATACCCAGATTCAAACACTCGACTGTTGGCCGCCGTTCTTTCTCTTTCTCCGGACCTTGCGATTGGAATGAACTTCCTCTTTCGCTTCGTCAAGTCTCCACACTCAGCTCTTTCAAGTCTGGCCTTAAAACCCACCTCTTCCCAAAATAGCCTCCCTTGCCTGCCCTTCCTTGTCTTTAGGTTCTACAGTTTTAGAGTTATGCATGCGTTTGAATGACTGGTGCGAAAGCACTTTGATTTGTCTCTACACAAGATTCACCGCTATATAAATACCATTATTATTATTATTATTATGTGACAGAGGGAGGGGCCGGGGAGTGGCCCAGCCCTGGCCAGGCGGTCATCAGCGGGGGAGAGGAGGAGGAGGCGGAGGATGAGGAGGGCAGGGAGGTGGACAGCTCGTTGACGTGGGCGTACCCTGACCCGCGGGTCGTGACCTCTCTGACAACCCTGCCGGTGCCCCTGGGTGTGCTGTACAACAACGACGATGATGACACAACGCAACAACCGTCTGTGGTCAGTGGGTGTGTGGTGGTGGGAGGCGGGGGCGTGGGGGGTGAGGGGTGTGGGTGTGTGCTGTATGACGACAACAATGACACATCGCAACAACTGTCTGTGGTCAGTCGGGTGGGGGATAGTGGGGGGAGGGGTGTGGGTGTGTGCTGTACGACGACAACAATGACACATCGCAACAACTGTCTGTGGTCAGTCGGGTGGGGGATAGTGGGGGGAGGGGTGTGGGTGTGTGCTGTACGACGACAACAATGACACATCGCAACAACTGTCTGTGGTCAGTCGGGTGGGGGATAGTGGGGGGAGGGGTGTGGGTGTGTGCTGTACGACGACAACAATGACACATCGCAACAACTGTCTGTGGTCAGTTGGGTGGGGGGGATAGTGGGGGGAGGGGTGTGGGTGTGTGCTGTACAATGACAACAATGACACATTGCAACAACTTTCTGTGGTCAGTCGGGTGGGGGATAGTGGGGGGAGGGGTGTGGGTGTGTGCTGCACGATGACAACAATGACACATCGCAACAGCTGTCTGTGGTCAGTCGGGTGGGGGATAGTGGGGGGAGGGGTGTGGGTGTGTGCTGTATGACCACAACGATGACACATCGCAACAGCTGTCTGTGGTCAGTCGGGTGGGGGATAGTGGGGGGAGGGGTGTGGGTGTGTGCTGTACGACGACAATGGTGACACATCGCAACAACTGTCTGTGGTCAGTCGGGTGGGGCATAGTGGGGGGAGGGGTGTGGGTGTGTGCTGTACAATGACAACAATGACACATCGCAACAACTGTCTGTGGTCAGTCGGGTGGGGGATAGTGGGGGGAGGGGTGTGGGTGTGTGCTGTATGACCACAACAATGACACATCACAACAACTGTCTGTGGTCAGTGGGTGTGTGGTGGTGGGAGGCGGGGGGTGGGGGGGGAGGGGGGGGGTGTGTGCTGTACAGTGACAACGATGACATGTCACAACAACCGTCTGTGGTCAGTGAGTGTGTTTAGAGATGGATGGGTGGTGGGAAGTGCGGGCGTGTGCTGTACAGTAACAACATGCTATCCTCTCGACAGGTGACTTGTCAGCTGCAACACAGGGACAGATGTGTTAAGCAGTCTGTCACATGTCATAATGACATGCCATGTTATCCTCTTAACAAGTGACGTATGTCATAACGACATGCCGTGTTATCCTCTTGACAATTGACATATGTCATAATGACATGCTGTGTTGTCCTCTTTACAAGTGAGTTGTGTCAAAATGACGTGCCGTGTTATCCTCTTTACAAGTGATGCATGTCATAACGGTATGCCGTGTTGTCCTCTTAACAATTCATGTATGTGTCTTAACGGTATGCCGTGTTATCCTCTTAACAAGTGATGTGTGTCATAACGACATGCTGTGTTATCCTCTAAACAAGTGACATGTGTCATAACAGCATGCCGTGGTCTCCTCACAAGTGATATGTGTCATAACGACATGCCACGCTATCCTCTCAACAGGTGACATGTCAGCTGCAGCACTGGTACGAGTGTGTGGAGCAGTTTGTGACATGTGTCATAGCGACATGCTGTGTTAGCCTCTTTAGAAGTGACTTGTGTCATGATGACATGCTGTGTTATCCTCTTGACAGGTGACTTGTATCATAATGACGTGTCATATCAACACATTGTGTTATCCTCTTGACAGGTGATGTGTGTCATAACAACATGCCATGTTATCCTTTCATGACAGTTGATGTGTGTTATAACAACATGCCATGCTATCCTGTTGACAGGTGATGTGTCAGCTACAGCACTGTGACAAGTGTGTGGAGCAGTTTGTGAAATGTGTCATGACAACATGCTCTGTTATCCTCATAAAAATTGATGTGTGTTGTAACGACACATTGTTCTTTTCTCTCGACAGGTGTTGTGTCAGCAAAGGGACGAGTGTATTAAGCAGTCTGTTACATGTGTGATAACAACATGCCATGCTATCCTCTCAACAGGTGACATGTGTCATAACAACATGCTGTGTTATCCTCATAGAAATTGATGTGTGTTGTAACAACACATTGTGCTTGACAGGTGTCGTGTCAGCTGCAGCACTGGGATGAGTGTGTAGAGAAGTTTGTGACATGTGTCATAACAACATGCCATGCTATCCTCTCGACAGGTGACATGTGTCATAACGACATGCCGTGCTATCCTCTCGACAGGTGACATGTCAGCTGCAGCATTGGGATGAGTGTGTGGAGCAGTTTGTGACGTACGCTGCCTTCCAGCTGAGTGGCGACAGCAGCACCAGCCTGCAGCTGCCGGAGCTGCGAGTGGCCAACATGGGCAGTCTGCATGCCGCCCGGGTGTGGAGGGTGGTGGTGTGTCGCCCCCCTTTCCCCTCCAGAGGCATGGCGCAGGAACAGGAAGGGAGGTCACCCTTACGCAGCGGTCGTAAAGCAAGGTAGTTCGTTTATTTATTTATAGTCTGTTTGTTTATTTATTTGTAGTCTGTTCATCTAAGATGATATTAGACTGAAAATAAATTATATTGTTATTATCATTATTATTATCATCATTATCATTATTATTATTGTCTATCATTATGATCATTGTTTTTATTAGTATTATAAGATGATATTAGACTGAAAATGAACGATATTATTATTATTATATTATTATCATCATCATCATTCTTATTTCTGTCATCATGATCATTATTTTTATCAGTATTACTTAGAAATCATCGATTCTGAAAATCAATGGCAGGGAAAGAATTATTCAACTGAAAGCAAGGTAGGGTGGTTTGTTTACAGAAAGGACCAGCGGGGTGAACGAAAGCGGTGTAAGCTCTTTGTGTAGTAGTGTGTTGTTAGGTGCTTGTTGGAGTCTCTTTTAACCCCTTGGCTGCTCATGCTGATTGAGTATGTTCATCAGTGAAGGGTGTCATCTCTCTGTGATGACGGGTGCCATAGCTGAATGGTTAAAGCGTTGGACTTTCGATCTGAGGGTCCCGGGTTCGAATCATGGTGACGGCGCCTGGTGGGTAAAGGGTGGAGATTTTTACGATCTCCCAGGTCAACATTGATCTCCCAGGTCAACATATGTGCAGACCTGCCAGTGCCTGAGACCCCTTCGTGTGTATACGCAAGCATAAGATCAAATACGCACGTTAAAGATCCTGTAATCCATGTCAGCGTTCGGTGGGTTATGGAAACAAGAACATACCCAGCATGCACACCCCCGAAAGCGGAGTATGGCTGCCTACATGGCGGGGTAAAAACGGTCATACACATAAAAGCTCACTCATGTGCATACGAGTGAACGCAGAAGAAGAAGATAACACTGTCTTTACCCACCAGGCGCTGTCACCGTGATTCGAACCCGAGACCCTCAGATTGACAGTCCAACACTTTAACCACTCAGCTATTGCGCCCGTCAGATAGTGTTATGATCCCTGTCAAGATTCAAAATAGACAACACAGTGTGTGTATGTTACAGGGACAATGTTTTGCTTTAACAGAGTGTGTGTGTGTTGTAGGGATAGCATGTTGCCATAACACAGTGTGTGTTGCAGGGACAGCGAGTCACTGTAACACAGTGCGTGTGTGTGTTGTAGGGATAGCATGTCGCCATAACACAGTGTGTGTTGCAGGGACAGTGAGTCACTGTAGCACAGTACATGTGTGTGTTGTAGGGACAATGTGTTGCTGGCTGCTCAGCTGGCAGGCAGCATGTGTGTGGACTCCGCCCAGGTGTCTCACCTGGTGCCCTCCCTCCAGGTGTCCCTGGCTGTCGGCAAAATACAGCTCCACCTCTTCAACCACCTCATGTACAACGGCTCAGGTGAGTGGGGCATGGTTTGCTGCTTGCAGTAATAATAGTGATGATAATAGTAGTAATGATGGATAATTTGATTGGAAATAATAGTAGCAGTAGTAGTAGTAATTATGATAATAATAATAATAACAATGATATTAATGATAATAATAACGATAATGATAGTCATCATATGATAGTGATGATAGTTTAATTGAAAATTATAATAGTAATGATGATTTTAGTCATCATATGGTAATAATGATAGTGATATCGGTAGAAGTACTTATATGGCACTGAATCTTGCACAGAGACAAATCCAAGCACTTTTAACAGTTTGGCTGTGGTGTACTCAACAAGATTTGTGCTCCACTGCATTGTTTCACAATGCACTGGTGGACAGATTGTATTGGATTGTGCTGCATTGTATAAACTCTGGGCAACACCTAAAATGTTTATTCTTGAGTAATACAGTTTTTGAGTCATGAGTGTTGTGAGGTGTGTAGCAGGGGCAGGGAAGCTGTCGTGATGTGTGTAGCAGGAGGAGCTAAGTTTGGTGTGTATCAGGTGGAGGTAAGCCATTGTGGTATACGCAGCAAGGGGGAGGTAAGCCGTGGTGATGTGTATAGCACGGGGAGGTAAGCAGTTACGATGTGTGTAGCAGGATAACTTGTGATATGTATTGCATGGGGAGGTAAGCTATTACGATGTGAGTAGCAGGGGCAGGTGAGCCGTAATGATGCGTTTATCAAAGGGGAGTAAGCGGTCATGATGTGTGCAGCAGGGGCAGGTAAGCTGAAGGGGTACCGGCAGGCCAGCATCTCCCCCCAGGACCAGCAGTGGGCGGTGGTCAGTGTGGACAAGGTCAGCGCTGTGACCTCGCACTTTGCCGGACCCCTTTCGCGCTCCGTCCTGCAGGTGCTCTTGACTGTACCAATGACTGCTTGGAATCTGTGGGGGTTGGGGGGGTGGGAGGGGGGGGGGTGGGGGGGTGGGGGGGGGAGGGATTGATTGTTAACGTGTGGGTGCGTAATGTGTATAATGTGAATTTGTCCGGCAGGCTGTGAGGTGGGGATTTGTATCAGGTGATGAATGAGGGTTGTGAGTTTGGCGTGTGTGCGTGGAATCAGAAATTATCAGAATTTCATTAGTTATAAAAACTGTACAGCGGCCAAGAGTAATGTGTGACAGTGTGGATGTGTAATGTGTGACGATGTGGGTTTGTCAAACAGCAGTGTGTGTCAGTTTGGGTGTGTAATGTGTGTCAGTATGGGTGTGTAATGTGTGTCTCTGTGTGGGTGCATAATGTGTGGATGTGTAATGCGTGTCAGTGTGGGTGTGTAATGTGTGTCAGTGTGGGTGCGTAATGTGTGTCAGTGTGGATTTGTAATGTGTGTCTACGTGGGTATATAACGTGTGTCAGTGTGGGTGTGTAATGGGTGTGCAATGTATGATGATGTGGATATGTAACACATAATGATGAGTAACATTTAACAGTGAAGGTGTGTAACCTGTAACACTCTGTGTGTGTGTGTGTGTGTGTGTGTAAGGCGGGCTGCGAGGTGGGTGTGGAAGTGGTGGACTACAGCTCCCTATGCCTGCAGTCTCTGGTGGACCCTGTGGACCTGTCTGCTTCGGCCCTCCACCAGCATTACCTCCAGGTCAGTACCTCCTGTAGCATTACCCCCAGGTCAGTACCTCCTGTAGCATTACCTCCAGGTCAGTACCTCCTGTAGCATTACCCCCAGGTCAGTACCTCCTGTAGCATTACCTCCAGGTCAGTACCTCCCTCCTGTAGCATTACCTCCAGGTCAGTACCTCCTGTAGCATTACCTCCAGGTCAGTACCTCCCTCCTGTAGCATTACCTCCAGGTCAGTACCTCCCTCCTGTAGCATTACCTCCAGGTCAGTACCTCCTGTAGCATTACCTCCAGGTCAGTACCTCCCTCCTGTAGCATTACCTCCAGGTCAGTACCTCCTGTAGCATTACCTCCAGGTCAGTACTTCCCTCCTGCAGCATTACCTCCAGGTCAGTACCTCCTGTAGCATTACCTCCAGGTCAGTACCTCCCTCCTGTAGCATTACCTCCAGGTCAGTGCCTCCATCCTGTAGCATTACCTCCAGGTCAGTACCTCCCTCCTGCAGCATTACCTCCAGGTAAGTACTTCCGTCCTGTAGCATTACCTCCAGGTAAGTACTTCCGTCCTGTAGCATTACCTCCAGGTAAGTACTTCCCTCCTGTAGCATTACCTCCAGGTCAGTACCTCCTGTAGCATTACCTCCAGGTCAGTACCTCCCTCCTGCAGCATTACCTCCAGGTCAGTACCTCCCTCCTGTAGCATTACCTCCAGGTCAGTACCTCCCTCCTGTAGCATTACCCCCAGGTCAGTACCTCCTGCAGCATTACCTCCAGGTCAGTACCTCCCTCCTGTAGCTTTACCTCCAGGTCAGTATGTGTGTATGTTTTACCAGCTGTGCACAGTGACGTTTGATGTGTTGCTGTGTGTATTACCAGTCGAGCACAGTGAAGGTGGATGTATTGCTGTGTATGTGTTCAAACATACACTAAATGCCAGAGCACATGTTGATGTGTTGCTGTGTGTGTGTTCAAACATACACTAAATGCCAGAGCACAGGTTGATGTGTTGCTGTGTGTGTGTTGCCAGCCGAGCGCAGTGAAGGTGGATGTGTTGCTGTGTGTGTGTTCAAACATACACTAAATGCCAGAGCACATGTTACTTGTTGCTGTGTGCGTGTGTGTTGCCAGCCGGGCGCAGTGAAGGTGGATGTGTTGCTGTGTGTGTGTTCAAACATACACTAAATGCCAGAGCACATGTTACTTGTTGCTGTGTGCGTGTGTGTTGCCAGCCGGGCGCAGTGAAGGTGGATGTATTGCTGTGTGTGTGTTCAAACATGCACTAAATGCCAGAGCACATGTTACTTGTTGCTGTGTGCGTGTGTGTTGCCAGCCGGGCGCAGTGAAGGTGGATGTATTGCTGTGTGTGTGTTCAAACATACACTAAATGCCAGAGCACATGTTACTTGTTGCTGTGTGCGTGTGTGTTGCCAGCCGAGCGCAGTGAAGGTGGATGTGTTGCTGTGTGTGTGTTCAAACATAACTGAATGCCAGAGCACAGGTTGATGTGTTGCTGTGTGTGTTGCCAGCCGAGCGCAGTGAAGGTGGACGTCAACAGCAGCCAGGTGCATGTCCATCTGGGGAGGAGTGTCATGCACACCATCAACACCTCTGCCATGGCCTGGGCCCAGGTCAGTTGGTCCCACAGGCAGGAATGCCAACTGTTATGATTTCGCCCTATTTTGTTACACTCAGTCGACGGGCGCAATAGCCGAGTGGTTAAAGCGTTGGACTGTCAATCTAAGGGTCCCAGGTTCGAATCACGGTGACGGCGCCTGGTGGGTAAAGGGTGGAGATTTTTACGATCTCCCAGGTCAACATATGTGCAGACCTGCTAGTGCCTGAACCCCCTTCGTGTGTATATGCAAGCAGAAGATCAGATACACACGTTAAAGATCCTGTAATCCATGTCAGCGTTTGGTGGGTTATGGAAAGAAGAACATACCCAGCATGCACACCCCCGAAAACGGAGTATGGCTGCCTACATGGCGGGGTAAAAACGATCATACACGTAAAAGCCCACTCGTGTGCATACGAGTGAACGCAGAAGAAGAAGAAGTTACACTCAGTCACAATTTGTTCCGACGTTACACTAAGGTCAATATTGTTTCCATGAGTTCATTTTCGATTACATAGCTTGGTCACATGCTTTCCTTTTGTAACATATCCAGATGCTCTAGACCTATCAATCAGGAGGCCAGGGCAGTCACTACTAACCTTGGTCTCACGTGATGATGCTTAACAATTCACGTGTGTTTACATTGAAACAGCATTGAGTGGACCAGTCAGCTTAATCATAGCAGTTACACTGTGTTGCAGGTAGGTCCAAGTGTTAGTATGCCTTGTAGACAGTGTTCATTCGCTGATGTGGCTCTGAGTCTGAGTGTTCCTGCCAGATTAAAAATGTTCCTGCCAAATTTCCTGATTGTTCCAACAAACACTTGACAGGGGTTAGCATCTCTGGACAGGCATGGAAACTGTGTGGTTACAGCTTTGCACTTCTAAATCCTTGAGTCCTCAGTTCTTCTTCTCCTTCTTCTGCGTTCACTCGTATGCACACGAGTGGGCTTTTACGTGTATGACCGTTTTTACCCCGCCATGTAGGCAGCCATACTCTGTTTTCGGGGGTGTGCATGCTGGGTATGTTCTTGTTTCCATAACCCACCAAACGCTGACATGGATTACAGGATCTTTAACGTGCGTATTTGATCTTCTGCTTACATATACACACGAAGGGGGTTCAGGCACTAGCAGGTCTGCACATATGTTGACCTGGGAGATCGTAAAAATCTCCACCCTTTACCCACCAGGCGCCGTCACCGTGATTCGAACCCGGGACCCTCAGATTGACAGTCAAACGCTTTAACCACTCGGCTATTGCGCCCGTCTGAGTCCTCAGTTCAAATCATAGCTGTTGTCTGATGGGTAAAGGATGGAGTTGCTTTTTTTTTTGTTTTTGTTTTGTTGTTGTTGCCTCATCATCTACACGGTTATAATGGTTCTCCAACAGTGCAGCTCATTCCAAGTCCTCCATACACGGCCACATCTAGGTTCGTCTGTCATAGTCGCAGCATCAGCAGTCCATAGGGAACCATCAATGTTAGGTCGTCATGAGACCACACACCAGAGGTGACCCTGCACTGCTGTCACTGAGTCATTCGGTGGGCACTTCTAGTCAGTTCAGTTTCCAGGTGCAGGCTGATGGGTTAGGGGTGGTGTTTGTTTCTTTGAGCAATACAATAATAATATATATCATTCAGACAGTTTAGAGAGAAACCGTGCATGTGATACAGACTGACTGTGTGTCGACAGTTTGGAGAGAAACCGTGTGTGTGATACAGACTGACTGTGTGTGGACAGTTTGGAGAAAAACTGTGTGTGATACCGACGGACTGTGTGTCAACAGTTTGGAGAGAAACTGTGTGTGTGATACCGATTGACTGTGTGTCAACAGTTTGGAGAGAAACCATGTGTGTGATGCTGTGTTTCAACAGTTTGGAGAGAAACCGTGTGTGTGATGCAGAACTGACTGTGTGTCAAAAGTTTGTAGAGAAACCATTTGAGTGATGCAGACTGACTTTGTGTGGACAGTTTAGAGAGAAACCGTGTGTGTGATGCAGACTGAATGTATGTGGACAGTTTGGAGAGAAACCATGTTTGTGATGCAGACTGACTGTGTGTCAACAGTTTGGAGAGAAACCGTGTGTGTGATGATAGAAACCGTGTGTGTGACACAGACAGACTGTGTGTGGACAGTTTGGGGAGAAACCATGTGTGTGATGCTAACTTGCTGTGTGTGGACAGTTTGGAGAGAAAACGTATGTGTGATACAGATTGATAGTGTGTAGACAGTTTGGAGAGAAACCATGTGTGTGTGGCACAGACTATGTGTGTCGACAGTTTGGAGAGAAACCGTGTGTGTGGTACAGACTGTGTGTCAACAGTTTGGAGAAACAGTTTGGAGAGAAACCGTGTGTGTGATGCTAACTTGCTGTGTGTGGACAGTATGGAGAGAAAATGTGTGTGTGATACTGACTGACAGCGTGTAGACAGTTTGGAGAGAAACCGTGTGTGTGTGGTACAGACTGTGTGTGTCAACAGTTTGGAGAGAAACCGTGTGTGTGGTACAGACTAACTGTGTGTCAACAGTTTGGAGAGAAACTGTGTGTGTGATTCAGACTGACTGTGTGTCAACAGTTTGGAGAGAAACCGTATGTGTGTGGTACAGACTGTGTGTGTCAACAGTTTGGAGAGAAACTGTGTGTGTGATTCAGACTGACTGTGTGTCAACAGTTTGGAGAGAAACCGTGTGTGTGATTCAGACTGACTGTGTGTCAACAGTTTGGAGAGAAACCATGTGTGTGATTCAGACTGACTGTGTGTCAACAGTTTGGAGAGAAACCGTGTGTGTGATTCAGACTGACTGTGTGTCAACAGTTTGGAGAGAAAACGGCGGAAGATGCTGGTCTGGTGTTTGCTCACCTGGTGCTCTGCAACAACACGCAGCAGACGCTGCGCTGCGGCCAGGTGAAACACACTTTGTTTCTGTTGAAAATTCAGTCCTGTGATGTTCTCAGTGTGTGTGTGTGTGTTTGTATATGTGTGTGTGTGTGTGTGTGTACATATATGTATATGTGTGTTTGTATGTGTGTGTACATATGTGTGTATGTGTTTGTACATCTGTGTGTATGATAAATTTTTGTACACATGTTTGTGCTTGCACACACACATATCTCTCTCTCTCTCTCTCTCTCTCTCTCTGAATAAATATATATACATATATATATATATGCACATGCACATGAAAGTTGACATTGTGAGATAAACTATACATTTAGAGCTGTGTCCACAGTATTTCTGCAGTATGATATATTGAATTTAGAATAAGATAACAATAAGAAAATTAAAGAAAACAGATAGGCAAATAAATAGATAGATGAATAAACAAAATGAACTCATAGATACATAGATAAATAAATAGGTAAAGAAATACATAAATAATTGAAAATGAATCAATAAATATATGAATAGGTAGATAAATAAGTGATGAAATAAAATTACAGAAACATATAAATGAATGAATGAATGAATAAACAGATAAGAAGATTGAGTGAATACATAAATGAAAAAATATATACAAAATAAATAAATCAATCAGTTAATCAATAATGAAAAAAAAAAAAATACCATGTGGTTTTTTTTTCAGGCGGGGACGGATGAAAACATAGTGCTGCAGTCTGGCCACATGTTTCCCTACAGCTGGCGCTCCTTCTCCTCCAAACAGGTGTGTGTCGTGTCACCTCAGTGACAGGTGTGTGTCGTGTCACCTCAGTGACAGGTGTGTGTCGTGTCACCTCAGTGACAGGTGTGTGTCGTGTCACCTCAGTGACAGGTGTGTGTCGTGTCACCTCAGTGACAGGTTGTGTGCCGTGTCACCTGACGTCATGTCACCCCAGTGACAAGTTGTGTGTCATGTCACCTCAATGACAGGTTGTGTGCCATGTCACTTCAGTGACAGGTTGTGTGCCATGTCACCTCAGTGACAGGTTGTGTGTTGTGTCACATCAGTGACAGGTTGTGTGTTGTGTAACATCAGTGACAGGTTGTGTGTTGTGTAACATCAGTGACAGGTTGTGTGTTGTGTAACATCAGCGACAGGTTGTGTGTCGTGTCACCTCAGTGACAGGTTGTGTGTTGTGTCACCTCAGCACAGTGACAGGTTGTGTGTCATGTCACCTCAGTGACAGGTGTGTGTCGTGTCACCTCAGTTACAGGTTGTGTGTCATGTCACCCCAGTGACAGGCTGTGTGTCATGTCACCTGAAGTCATGTCACCCCAGTGACAGGTTGTGTGCCATGTCACCTGAAGTCATGTCACCCCAGTGACAGGTTGTGTGTTGTGTCACCTGAAGTCATGTCACCCCAGTGACAGCTGTATGTCGTGTCACCACAGTGACAGGTTGTGTGTCGTGTCACCTCAGTGACAGGTGTGTGTCGTGTCACCTCAGTTACAGGTTGTGTGTCATGTCACCTCAGTGACAGGTTGTGTGCCATGTCACCTGAAGTCATGTCACCCCAGTGACAGGTTGTGTGTTGTGTCACCTGAAGTCATGTCACCCCAGTGACAGGTGTGTGTCATGTCACCCCAGTGACAGCTGTATGTCGTGTCACCACAGTGACAGGTTGTGTGTCATGTCACCTCAGTGACAGGCTGTGTGTCGTGTCACCTCAGTGACAGGTTGTGTGTCGTGTCACCTGACGTCATGTCACCCCAGTGACAAGTTGTGTGTCATGTCACCTCAATGACAGGTTGTGTGCCATGTCACCTCAGTGACAGGTTGTGTGTTGTGTCACATCAGTGACAGGTTGTGTGTCATGTCACCTCAGTGACAGGTTGTGTGTTGTGTCACCTCAGTGACAGGTTGTGTGTCATGTCACCTCAGTGACAGGTTGTGTGTTGTGTCACATCAGTGACAGGTTGTGTGTCATGTCACCTCAGTGACAGGTTGTGTGCCATGTCACCTCAGTGACAGGCTGTGTGTCATGTCACTTCAGTGACAGGTTGTGTGTCATGTCACCTCAGTGACAGGTTGTGTGTCAAGTCACTTCAGTGACAGGTTGTGTGCCATGTCACCTCAGTGACATGTTTAACAAATGAAAATAATTGTGCTGTCTTGAATACAGTCCAAGTGCTTCCAGGTTCCTTCTCACATGCATCAGAATGTGTTCATTGTCTGTTTTTTTTACCCATTACCAAAATCTATTTGCAAATGATAACCCCATTACCAACATCTGTTTGCAAATGGTAATATTACCAGTATTTGTTTGCAATTGATAACTCCATGACCAACGTCTGTTTGCAAAATTTTAGACTGTACTCTGTCATTTTCTTGAGTTTTCAGCAGAAAGAAAATGTACTTTATACTGCTTTTTTTTTCTTTCACATTCTTCTCTGTTTTGTGTGTGTGTGTGTGTGTGTGTGTGTGATATTAACTCTCTCCGGACAAAGGAATGCTCACGCAAATGGGCCGTTTCACAAATGGGCCGTCTGTGGGGAAAAGCAAGGGAGAAAACTTGCCATCCTGAGTGAGTTAACAAAAGTAATGTAGTCCCACGTGGAAGACATCAAAGCAAATAACAGTGACCAACATCCTGACCTGTGAGCTCTTAGTCTGATCTGTGTTGGGCAACAGCCCTTCAGTGAAAAAACCACCCCCGAAAACGGAGTATGGCTGCCTACATGGCGGGGTAAAAAAAAAAAAAGGTCACACACATAAAAGCCCACTCATGTACATGCAAGTGAACATGTAGGCAGCCATACACCGCTTTCGGGGGTGTGCATGCTGGGTATGTTCTTGTTTCCATAACCCACCGAACGCTGACATGGATTACAGGATCTTTAACGTGCGTATTTGATCTTTTGCTTGCATATACACATGAAGGGGGTTCAGGCACTAGCAGGTCTGCACATATCTCCACCCTTTATCCACCAGGCGCCGTCACCGTGATTCTAACCCGGGACCCTCAGATTGAAAGTCCAACGCTTTAACCACTCGGCTATTGCACCCGTCGAAGCCCACGAAAAAAGAAGAGGAAGAAGTGAAAAACGTACTCGCCAGCGGCAGCGGAGGGTGAAGAAAAACAAAAAGTCTGTGTGTTTTGTGTTGTGGTTCAGCACCTTCACTTCTGCCTGGACCACTCCACGTGGCGATGGTGTGCTCCCATTGATGTCAGCTCTGAGGGCCACTGTGTACGCGTGGTGCGAGCACGGGATCAGCGCTACACGCTCATCGTGCAGGTCACGCAGCTGTCCCCCGTACACAGAAAGGTCAGATTGCTGTCTTTTCACCGCATTGCAGTGGCGTTTTGCCATTTCTTTCGGTGTTATTTTAGCTATTTATTTTATTTCTTCTGAAGATAATTGTTTTGATTGTTATTTTAAAATTATTTTGTTTATAAATCTGTTTATTTATTTATTTATTTTTAATTTTAATATTTTATTTTTTAACTGTTTTACAGCATGTGTTGTTGGTCAAACTTACTTTTTATGTGTTTGTTTTTATTGTTGTTGTTGTTTTTATCAGTCCATTTTATGTCTTCCTCAATGGTTTATGCTAGAATGACAAGTAGTACTTTAATGTTCATGTATCATGTATTTTTCTTTTTATGTCGAATTGGTTTTTATTTATTTTTCTTTATGTATCCATTAGGTCTTGGAAATTCTATTTAGATTCTAAGATCTTTGTGTGGTGTTTGAGAAAATGTTGGTGTTCATAGTTTCTCAGCCCAGTGTGGTTGGCTGGTAGGAAATCAAGCAGCAAAGATAAAACACAGGATGAAGAAGAAGAGGAGAAGAAGAAGAATTTTCTGACAGAAAATTTCCTCCAGGAATGGAGGTGGATGAATGGTTAAGATGATTGTCTTCCAGTACAGTGTCTGTGGGGGTCTGGGTTCTAACCCTGGTCTCACCCTTTCCCCCAAGTTTGACAGTGTGTGGTTGACTGTAGATGGCAGGGATGGAACGACCATGTACAAAATTGTGAAAGATTTTCTTTGTTCAGATTGTTTAAAAGGAATCATTTCACAGAACCATATTTAGCAAAAAATATTAACCGAGTCATCAGATGTGCTTTAACAAGGTTTCGTTTTGGTGTATCTGATATCAAAGCACACAGTAAAAGACACAAGCCCAGCACTGTAAACGATATGGTATGTCCGTTATGTAGATCTGCAAAAGAAGATGAAGTCCATTTCGTATTATGTTGTCCTGTATTAGATGACTTGAGACAAATATATATTCCGTTGAGATATTATAGCAGACCAAGTAAGTTTCGGTTAGTATTACTTCTGTCTTCTACAAATGATAACGTTTTTTCGAATCTTGCCATATTTATCTATAAGTCATTAAAACGACAGAATTTCATGATTGGTTAAAGAGAACAGAGCATTGAGTATACACGTTGTAAGATTATATTCTTATGCAAATCAATTCTTACAAAATATGTAATCACCCCTTCAAATGGGGCCATGGCCTTATTGAATAAACACAGACATACATGCATGCATGCAGACTGACTGGTACACAGACATACATGCATGCATGCAGACTGACAGGTACACAGACATACATGCATGCAGACTGACTGGTACACAGACATACATGCATGCACTCAAGGCCTGACCAAGTGCATTGGGTTGTTGCTGCTGGTCAGGCCAAACGCAGTGAAGCCTCCTTGAGAAACTGAAACTGGGGGTGGGATGTGGTGGTTGGATATGAAACCATGGTCCTCTGTGTGTGTGTGTGTGTGTGTGTGTGTGATGTTTGAGAGAGAGAGAGAGAGAGTGTATGAGTGCGTGTGCTTGCTTTTGTGTGTGTGT
>NC_134891.1:26627884-26632884 GCF_041734735.1 Babylonia areolata
TGGTGAGTAAAGGGTGGAGGTTTTTCCGATCTCCCAGGTCAACATATGTGCAGACCTGCTAGTGCCTGAACCCCCTTCGTGTGTATACGCAAGCAGAAGATCAAATATGCACGTTAAAGATCCTGTAATTCATGTCAGCGTTCGGTGGGTTATGGAAACAAGTACATACCCAGCATACACACCCCCGAAAGCGGAGTATGGCTGCCTACATGGCGGGGTAAAAACGGTCATACACATAAAAGCCCACTATGTGTGTATACATATGTATGTGTACATAACTACATGCATGATGTTTATGGGGGGTAAGTCTGTGCCTGCATATGTGTGCGTATGTGTTAGGGTAGCTGTTAGATACACATGTATGTTAAAATGTATGTATGCAGCGTGTGTGTGTGTGTGTAGTCACATTTTGGTGTGTGTATGTAACATAGATATGATGATTTAATGTTAACAAAAGCATTTTTGTAAAGCACCTAGAGCAGATTTCTGGATAGTGTGCTAGATAAGTATCCATTATTATTATTATTATTATTGTTATCGCCCATCATTCACATGGGGCTATGACCTTAATGAATAAATCATCTGCGTCTGCGTCTGCGTCTGCGTCCCTTTCCCCAGATCTTCCTGTCGCCGCTGTACGTGCTGAGGTCTCACCTGCCGCTGCCACTGCACGCTCGGCTGTTCACGCCGCACAGCAAACAGCAGCAGATGCTGGAGGTGACAGGTCAAGGTCACGAGTACCAGCTGCACTGCACGGGGGGCGATGTGACCCATCAGCTGTCCTTCAAACTGGGGTCAGTTCTGTGTGGTGTGTTGTGGTGTGGTGTGGTGTGGTGTGGTGTGGTGTGGTGTGGTGTGGTGAAGTGTGGTGTGGTGTTTGGTGTGGTGTGGTGAAGTGTGGTGTGGTGTGGTGTGGTGAAGTGTGGTGTGGTGTTTGGTGTGGTGTGGTGTTTGGTGTGGTGTGGTGAAGTGTGGTGTGGTTTGGTGTGGTGTGGTGAAGTGCGGTGTGGTGTGGTGAAGTGTGGTGTGGTGTGGTGAAGTGTGGTGTGGTGTGGTGTGGTGTTTGGTGTGGTGTGGTGAAGTGTGGTGTGGTTTGGTGTGGTGAAGTGTGGTGTGTGGTGTGGTGTGGTGTGTTGTGGTTTGGTGTAGTGTGTGGTGTGGTGTAGTGTGGTGTGGTGTGGTCTGGTGTGGTGTGGTGAATTGTGGTGTGGTGTGGTTAGGTGTGGTGTGGTGAAGTGTGGTGTGGTGTGTTGTGATTTGGTGTGGCGTGGTGTGTTGTGGTGAAGTGTGGTGTGGTGTGGTGTGGTGAAGTGTGGTGTGTGGTGTGTTCTGGTGTGGTGTGGTGTGGTGTGGTGTGGTGTGGTGTGGTGTGGTGAAGTGTGGTGTGTGGTGTGTTCTGGTGTGGTGTGGTGTGTTGTGGTTTGGTGTAGTGTTTGGTGTGGTTTGGTATGGTGAAGTGTTGTGTGGTGTGATGTGGTGTGTTGTGGTTTGGTGTGGTTTGTGTGGTGTGGTGAAGTGTGGTGTGGTGTGGTTTGGTGTGGTGAGGTTGATGATGATGATGATGATGATGATGACAGTGACGATGATGACTGTTCAGGCCTGACATGGTAGAGTCCAGTCCCCCTGTGGTGATGATGACGATGATGATGATGACAATGACGATGATGATGATGATGATGACAGTGACGATGATGACTGTGCAGGCCAGACATGGTGGAGTCCAGTCCCCCTGTGGTGTTGTCCAGCGGACTTGTGGACCAGGTGGAACAGACGGCATTGACAGACGTGAACATCGAGTCCCTGTGTCAGCATTATCTCCCCTCCCTGGCCCCCGACTGGCCCTACAACCTTCTTCCCGCCTCCAGGTGAGTGAGCGTTTTCACGTGACAGCCGTGACACCCCCCCCAACGTCAGTTTCAGTTTCAGTTTCAGTAGCTCAAGGAGGCGTTACTGCGTTCGGACAAATCCATATACGCTACACCACATCTGCCAAGCAGATGCCTGACCAGCAGCATAACCCAACGCGCTTAGTCAGGCCTTGAGAAAAAAGAAAAAAAAGATGAATAAATAATAGATAAGCTTACATAAATAAATAAATAGATAAAGAAATAATAATTATAATTAAAAAAAACGGTAGTAGTAATAATAATAATATTAATAAAATAATAATAATAAATAAATAGATAAATAAATAAGACAACAATGATGATAAATAAGCAGATAAATGTAAAACATGAAGACACACATTCACACATACATCCACACATGCATAACAGATATGCACCAAACACGCAGTTTCACAGATATGAAAGCACAGTCAAATACATATAAACGTACATGAGCTCCAACACACACACACACACACACACACACCACACACATTACCCTGCACCTCCTCTACCCCCCTCCTCCACACACTCATTTCTAGTCTACGTATCGCAGCTCTTTGTGGGTTATGGGAACAAGAAACATACCCAGCGTGCTCACCCCTGAAAACGGAATATAGCTGCCCACATGGCGGGATGAGTAAACAAAACGGTCATGCAGGTAAAGTGTTACATGTCTGAGCGTGTATGTTTCCGTGCCTGTAATCTGATTGAATGATGCAGGAAACGAATGATGAGCGCCCAGTGACAGTTTCAGTTTCAGTTTCAGTAGCTCAAGGAGGTGTCACTGCGTTCGGACAAATCCATATACGCTACACCACATCTGCCAAGCAGATGCCTGACCAGCAGCATAACCCAACGCGCTTAGTCAGGCCTTGAGAAAAAAGAAAAAAAAAGATGAATAAATAATAGATAAGCTTACATAAATAAATAAATAGATAAGAAATAATAATTATAATTAAAAAAACGGTAGTAGTAATAATAATAATAATAAAATAATAATAATAATAAATAAATAAATAAGACAACAATGATGATAAATAAGCAAATAAATGTAAAACATGAAGACACACATTCACACATACATCCACACATGCATAACAGATATGCACCAAACACGCAGTTTCACAGATATGAAAGCACAGTCAAATACATATAAACGTACATGAGCTCCAACACACACACACACACACACACACCACACACATTACCCTGCACCTCCTCTACCCCCCTCCTCCACACACTCATTTCTAGTCTATGTATCGCAGCTTTTCGTGGGTTATGGGAACAAGAAACAAACCCAGCGTGCACATCCCTGAAAACGGAATATAGCTGCCCACATGGCGGGATGAATAAACAAAACGGTCATGCAGGTAAAGTGTTACATGTCTGAGTGTGTATGTTTCCGTGCCTGTGATCTGATTGAATGATGCAGGAAACGAATGATGAGCGCCCAGTGGCAGCTTTCAGTTGGCTGTACCCAGGTAGGCAACCTGTTGTGCAAATGACCCCGTGTTTGTAAAACATTTAGAGCTTGGTGTCGGATGGAGGATAGGTACTGTATAAGTAAGTATCTATATCAGAAGTCGGGTTGTTGCTGACTGTGTGTGAGGGGAGTTGATCATCAGAAGAATTGCTGCTCTCAGTGTGTTAGGAGTGAGAGATGGTCATTAGAAGGGTTGCTGCTGATAGTCATCATGTACGAAAGTCAGTCGTGTTTGACTATGACCATCAGAGCAGCAGACAACGTAACTGCTGTCCCGACTATCTGGGCTAGAATTTGATGATAGTGGAGAACGTCTTGCCCAAGTTACATCCCCACTCTCTCGGTCGGCCAAGGCATTTTTTGGACAGTCGGTGTTTGGATGGTTCCCAAAGGCCAACTAGCCCCCAAGCCTGCAGCACTAAGAGCCAGTGCAATTTTTGTCTCCTAGTTTGAGAGTCACAGTCCTCCACAAAAGACTAAGCTGTAAATGATTTTCCATTGTTATCAGAAGTGATGTTGCTCACAGTGATGGCAAGGAGAGATAGTCACCAGAAGTGATGTTGATATTGATTGATATGGATACTTATATAGCGCCTATCCTCGGTCAGAGACCAAGCTCTAAGCGCTTAACAAACATGGAGTCATTTACACAACAGGCTGCCTACCTGGGTAGAGCTGACTGATGGCTGCCATTGGGCGCTCATCATTCGTTTCCTGTGTCATTCAATCAGATTTCAGGCATGCACACCTACACACTCAGAAAAAACATGTAACATTTAACATTTTACGTGTATGACCGTTTTGTTTTGTTTATTTACCATGTCATGTAGGCAGCCATAGTCACCAGCAGTGATGTGGAGTGGTGGCCTAGAGGTAACGCGTCCGCCTAGGAAGCGAGAGAGAATCTGAGCGCGCTGGTTCGAATCACGACTCAGCCGCCGATATTTTCTCCCCCTCCACTAGACCTTGAGTGATTGTCTGGATGCTAGTCATTCGGATGAGACGATATAACGAGGTCCCGTGTGCAGCATGCACTTAGCGCACGTAAAAGAACCCACGGCAACAAAAGGGTTGTTCCTGGCAAAATTCTGTAGAAAAATCCACTTCGATAGGAAAAACAAATAAAACTGCACGCAGGAAAAAATACAAAAAAATGGGTGGCGCTGTAGTGTAGCGACGCGCTCTCCCTGGGGAGAGCAGCCCGAATTTCACACAGAGAAATCTGCTGTGATAAAAAGAAATAAATACAAATACAAAATGTTGTTCACAGTGACGGCGAGGAGAAGCAGTGGAGCGATGTGGAGCAGGCGGGCGTGGAGCTGAACGTGCAGCTGTCGCAGTACCTCCCAGGATGCAACACTCTGCTGGTGGACATCTTCCCGTGGTGCCTGCTCACCAACCTCACCCCTCTGCCCCTTCTCCTGCTCACCGACACTCACCGCTGGAAGCTTCCGCAGGGATGCACACTGGCTCCCCCTGGTCTGAAGGTGGGACAATTATTTCTCTTCGAAATGTGCAACTTGGGTTGAATTTGTCATCGTATTCAGTGGTGTACAATAGCGCCTCCGTAACATGTGGAACTTGGATAAATGTGTCGGTATACAATGGTTTCAGTAAAGTATGGAACT
>NC_134891.1:26635384-26665384 GCF_041734735.1 Babylonia areolata
GCCATCATCTTTGCGACAGTCGTCAATAAGAGTGCTTACTTTGATGCTCTCTTACCCTAAAGACAATTGATCAGGTGTGTTTTTAAGTTTTACTTGTCTTCAAGAACAGTGCTTAGTTTGATGAGAATCAGTCAGGGTTTGTTTGGTTTTTTGTTTTGTTTTTGTGTGTGTGTGTGTGTTGTGTGTGTGTGTGTGTGTTTGTGTGTATCCATGTGTGTGTGTGCGCGCGCGTGCGTGCATGACTGAAACCTGTTTAATGACACATGAAACAAATGATGAGCGCCCAATGGCAGCCGTCAGTGGGCTCTACCCAGGAAGGAGGCCTGTTGTGTAGATAACTCCATGTTTGTAAAGTGCTCATAGCTTGGTCTCTGATTGAGGATAGGCACTATATAAGTATCCATATAATATATTGAAAGTTTCACCTTTGTTCAAGAATTGTGCTTAGTTCGATGAAAATCGATCAGGTGTGTTTACTGAAGATGATGGATCACTTCATTTGACAAATGATAGTCAGTCATGTCCAAGTACGACCATCAGAACAGCAGAGGAGGTAACTGCTGCCCTGATTATCTGGGCTAGAATTTTGATAAGAGTGGAGAGTGTCTTGTCCACGTTACATCCCCACTCTCTGAGCAAAGACAGCTTGAGGACACTCGGCACTGGGATAGTCGCCTGAAGACAACCTTACTCTCAGCAAAGACAGCTTGAGGACGCTCAGCACTGGGATAGTCGCTTGAAGCCAACCTTACTCTCAGCAAAGACAGCTTGAGGACACTCAGCACTGGGATAGTCGCTTGAAGCCAACCTTACTCTCAGCAAAGACAGCTTGAGGACACTCGGCACTGGGATAGTCGCTTGAAGCCAACCTTACTCTCAGCAAAGACAGCTTGAGGACACTCAGCACTGGGATAGTCGCTTGAAGCCAACCTTACTCTCAGCAAAGACAGCTTGAGGACGCTCAGCACTGGGATAGTCGCTTGAAGCCAACCTTACTCTCAGCAAAGACAGCCTGAGGACACTCGGCACTGGGATAGTCGCTTGAAGCCAACCTTACTCTCAGCAAAGACAGCTTGAGGACACTCAGCACTGGGATAGTCGCTTGAAGCCAACCTTACTCTCAGCAAAGACAGCTTGAGGACGCTCAGCACTGGGATAGTCGCTTGAAGCCAACCTTACTCTCAGCAAAGACAGCTTGAGGACGCTCAGCACTGGGATAGTCACCAGAAGCCAACCTTACTCTCAGCAAAGACAGCTTGAGGACACTCAGCACTGGGATAGTCGCTTGAAGCCAACCTTACTCTCAGCAAAGACAGCTTGAGGACACTCAGCACTGGGATAGTTGCTTGAAGCCAACCTTACTCTCAGCAAAGACAGCTTGAGGACACTCAGCACTGGGATAGTCGCTTGAAGCCAACCTTACTCTCAGCAAAGACAGCTTGAGGACGCTCAGCACTGGGATAGTCGCTTGAAGCCAACCTTACTCTCAGCAAAGACAGCTTGAGGACGCTCAGCACTGGGATAGTCGCTTGAAGCCAACCTTACTCTCAGCAAAGACAGCCTGAGGATGCTCAGCACTGGGATAGTCACCAGAAGCCAACCTTACTCTCAGCAAAGACAGCTTGAGGACACTCAGCACTGGGATAGTCGCTTGAAGCCAACCTTACTCTCAGCAAAGACAGCCTGAGGACACTCAACACTGGGATAGTCGCCTGAAGTCAACCTGCCCCCAGGGCTGCAGCTTTAAGGCCAGACACGGTAGTGAAATTTTGATCAGAATCATGATTTTTTTGTAATTTTCATTATTTCGCATAATTTGCTTCTTCAACATCTAATCTTTATATTCCGTTTCACCTGGGTACTATATTCATTTAAATAAAGCTTGAAACAGCATCAACATGTGTGATTTCTTGTGAGTGCAAGCACATCTCTTTCTTTTCCTGTTTTCTCAGTTTTGTGTTTTGTCCTTGTAATACCATTTTTCAAAATGCTAATGCTCAAAAACTTTAAAAGAGAGCATGTTCAAACTTGGTACTTTCTTTCTTTATGTATTCATCTTTATTATAGTGCAGTGGTTTGTATAGTACTAGTAAAAGAATGAATATACACTCATTTGAAAAAAAAATGTCAAGGAATTTATACACATTTCAACAAAAAAATAATAATAAATGTTTTTATTCAAATTCCAAAATACCACTGCACTATAATACAAATAAATCAAATAAAACAAACGGAAATAACATATCTGTAAAGGTACCGAAGTTCTAAGCTTTTAATTCGTTTCCATGGAAACTGACCTTTTTAGACATGTTTAGTCCAATATCTTTGCATACCATGTCACAGAAAGCCATAAACTTCAAGTTTATTTCATATATTTTTGTACTACCGTGTCTGGTCTTAACTCACTCAGTACGGCCAGTCCTCTCTTCTCCTCTACACAGACCCCTCGGATGTCCAGTGGGTGTCTGAATGACCCAACCTTTAGCTTCCGTCATCAGAATTGTGGTATTCTTTGTCAACATTCACCTCTTCAGTATAAGAGTCTTCCGCTTGCAATATTTTGATGATGGTAACTGGGGTGAAACGCTGTTAACGTCGTCTCTTTCGCTGTTCGTATGGAGAGAGTTAAGAGCCAGTGTAAGAAGCTCCTTGTTTGAGAGTCATAGTAGAGAGGGTGTGCAGCCCGATTTCATGGCGCACTTTTCGTCGCTCGCAGTGTGAGAAGTAGGTCATGTGGCGACATGGGCAGCCCACCACCGTAACTGGGCTTTTCTAAGTTTGCACTGCTTTTGTTCAGACAACTTTTCGACAGAGTTGATATAAATGGATCAGTTCCAATTTGTAATGGTAGATGTATGACAAGAAACATGCTGAAAGTAAACATAGAAGATTCAAGCAAATAATGGGTGTGATATAAAACCAAATATACCTTATAAACTTACAAAACTAGTGGCCGAAAATGTTCAAAATCCTTTCGTCAAAACAGCAATTTCCATGACGAAATTTTAGCCATTCAGTGACCTGGAAAAAATAGGGAAATGAAAACGCACATGCACACACCGTTCTCGCTAAAAATAACCAGTCCCAACGAAAATCCAACGAAATTGGGTCTGCACACCGACGGGCGCAATAGCCAAGTGGTTAAAGCGTTGGACTGTCAATCTGAGGGTCCCGGGTTCGAATCACAGTGACGGCGCCTGGTGGGTGAAGGGTGGAGATTTTTTACAATCTCCCAGGTCAACATATGTGCAGACCTGCTAGTGCCTGAACCCCCTTCATGTGTATATGCAAGCAGTAGATCAAATACGCATGTTAAAGATCCTGTAATCCATGTCAGCGTTCGGTGGGTTATGGAAACAAGAACATACCCAGCATGCACACCCCCGAAAACGGAGTATGGCTGCCTACATGGCGGGGTAAAAACGGTCATGCACGTAAAAGCCCACTCATGTGCATACGAGTGAACATGGGAGTTGCAGCCCATGAACACAGAAGAAGAAGGTCTGCACACCCTCCCAAGTATTTCACAAAAGACCAGGCAGTAAGTGAATTCCTATGGCAGTGGAGAAACCATTCATCATACCGCTTTCACTTTGCTGTTTGTCCAGCTGTAAGTTTATGTCAGTCTCTGATACAAGCCAAGCGTTGAAAAGTATGCAATGTATGTGCAGCTTGTCCCTCTTTCTGTAGTGTCCAAATTCCTATCGCAGTGGAGAACCCATTCGTTATATAGCTTTCACTTTGCTTTTGATCCAGCTGTAAAGCTCATGTCAATCCCTGATAAAGCCGAGCGTTGCAACGTGTGTGCAGGTTGTCCCCCTTTCTGTAGTGTCCACCGTCCAGCACAAGATCCGTGTGGTGACGGTCAGCGAACGTCTGAGGGTGACCAATGTCAGCGGCCTGACCCTTGACACCCAGCTTATGGCCGTCCCGCAGACCAGCACCAAGGTCACGACCTCCGACTTCAACATCCTCCCCTCCTCCCTGCCGGGCAGTAACCGGGGGCAACAGGACCAGGACACCACCACCACCCCCCTACTGGACTGGCAGCTGCTTCAGGAGGATCCGGCCGGTCAGGACACGATAGACCTGGTCCTGTACATGACCTTCAGGACGGCCTCGGAGAAGGAGCCCTCTGCGTTGTGGAGCACCCCAGTGCGCATCGCCTGCGGGCCACAGGGCACTCGGAACACGGTGGCGGTTGCCGGGGGCGACGGCGAAGCGGGGTGCGTGTCGCTGTGTGTGACGTGCGCCGTGGAGGGGGCGCTGACGTACGTGGTGGTTGGCCGTGACAACAGCCCTATGTGCCGCATCCACAACCTTTGCCCTTTCCCCATGCAGTACGGCCAGGGACTCCACAACACCAGTCTTAAAGGTAAGGAGGATGGGGGGGCGATCTTCCACAACACCAGTCTTAAAGGGGGGGGGAGGGGAATCTCCACAACACCAGTCTTAAAGGTAAGGGGGGGAATCTCCACAACACCAGTCTTAAAGGTAAGGGGGGGAGGGGGAGCCTCCACAACACCAGTCTTAAAGGTAAGGGGGAGGGGATCCTCCACAACACCAGTCTTAAAGGTAAGGGGGTGGGGAACCTCCACAACACCAGTCTTAAAGGTAAGGGGGGAGAATGAGGAGGAATCTTGTTTTGTCGCACCTTGTTCTGGTTTTATTTAGGATGAGTTTGCGTTTGAGCTGGCTTGTTTTGGTTGATTTCATTTCAGATTCATTATGCTGTGTTTTGATTCTGTTAGAATTTGTTTGGTTGAAGATTTTTTGGCTTGTGGGACAGCAGGCTTTTTTGAGTTTCAGAAGTTGTTTTTTTATTTTTAACAACTCTTCTCTTTTCTCCTGTGTGAGACCAAAATCTGCATTGTGATCATTAAAGCCTTGTAACTGGATTATTGGAAGTTTTTTTTAAAAAAGAAGTAAAAACTGAATGCATATCAGTTGTCATTACTTTCATTTCAGTGGATGAACTGTTGCAGTGTCAGAGAGATTCCACTGCAGCACTTTCATGCAGAAAATTGTCCACCAGTTGCCTGCGTCATTATTATGTAATAACCTGTGAACGTATCCTTTATTTTTTTCATTACCTTCCGCTTCCAGTTGGCTGAGATTGGAGATCATGGTGGGAGATTGGTGGTTTGAAGTGATCCTTCAGGGAAACTAATATAAAGATCGAAAAATAAAGATGACAAGTGCACAGGCAAAATAACAATGAGAGAAAAATAGATTGTGGTAATGGAGGAATAATGACAGTCATGGGAATGGGCATTAATGATGACAGAAGAAGAACAATAAAGGGGAAAAAAAAACCAAAAAAAAAACCAGAAACCAAACACAAAGTTTTGTTTGAGAATTCGTTTTGACTAACATTGTTTTCTGGTGGATAGACGTAAAATTGGAGACTTCTGCTGTTTGGGAGTTTGGATAAAACACACACACACACACACACACACAAAATATCTGTGATTTTGGTGTATTCAACACCTGTCCAGCAGCACTTAAGGTGGTAGTATTAAACGGGGTGTGGTGACAACGACTTGCCGGCAGGTGTGACGGTGCAAGAGGAGACGGAACTGGTTTGCGCAGTGCCCGTCCTGCCCAGCCAACACTGGACGCCCTACACCATGCCCCAGGTCAACGCGACCTTCCCCCAGGTGGACACGGGACCCCCTCCCCGCCTGCACATCAGACCCCTCCTCCTCCCCCCCTCGGGGACGTCAGGGACCCGGGAGGAGGGGGGGCAGGTGGGTGAATGGTCGACAGGCATCGCCCTGCAGCCTGGAGACTCCTTCCTGCACATGTCAGGCCTGGAGCACATCAAGGTTCACGTGGAGGTCATCGCCATGGTGATCCACGTGACCTTCACTGTCCTCTCCAAGGCCGAGGTGTCCGCCCGGGAAGTGCGCAGTCGCATCCAGGGTGGTGGGGGTGGCGGGGAGATGGTGGTGACCAGGGTGGTGGAGGAGGAGGCTGCTGCCACACCAGCACCACCACCACCACCCCACCACCACCACCCCTTCCCCGCCTTGCAGCAGGTGCAGACGGTGTCCGGTGGTGGGGAGGGTGAGGGTGGTGGGAAGGAGGGGAGTGTGGTGGTGGTGTCCGGGGAAGGACTGCTGCCGGCGATGACGGTGGGTGTGCTGCTGGAGGCGGTGGTGGTCTCCCTTCATGACGACGTGTCCCGGCCCGGTTCCCTCAGTCTGCTGATGCAGGTCAGGGGGAGTTTTGTTTGGTTGTGTGTGTGTGTGGGTGGTTGTGTGTGTGTGTGTGGGGGTGGGTGTGTGGGTATGTGTGTGTTTTGTGTGTGGGTATGTGTGTGTGTGTGTGTGTGTGTGGGTATGTGTGTGTGGATGTGTGTGTGTGGGTATGTGTGTGTGGATGTGTGGGTGTGGTGTGTGTGGGTGTGTGTGGGTGTGGGTGTGTGGGTGTGGGTATGTGTGTGTGTGTGGGGGGTATGTGTGTTGTTTTGTGTGTGTGTGTGCGGGGGGGGGGGGGGGGTATGTGTGTGTTTTGTGTGTGTGTGTGTGTGGGTATGTGTGTGTGTGTGGGTATGTGTGTGTGTTTGGGGGGGGGTATGTGTGTGTTTTGTGTGTGTGGGTGTGTGTGTGTGTGTGTGTGTGTGTGTGTGTGTTGTATCTCTCTGTGTGTGTTTTGTGTGTGAGTATGTCTGTGTGGGTGTGTTTTGCGTCTGTGTGTGTGTTTTGTATGTGGGTATGTGTGTGTTTTGTGTCTGTGTGTGTGTGTTTCATGTGTTTTGTGTATGTGTGTGTGTGTTTCATGTGTTTTGTGTCTGTGTGTGTGTGTTTCATGTGTTTTGTGTATGTGTGTGTGTTTTGTGTGGGTGTGTTTCATGTGGGTGTGTTTGTGTGTTTCGTTTGTATGTGTGTGTGTGTGTGTATATAAAGCACCTGGAGCCCTATTTAGAGAATAGACACTGTAAATTTGCATTATGATTATCGTTGTTATTATTTTTGTTATTATTACCATAGTGTTATCATTATATAGTGAGGAAAAGTGTGTATGAACCTTTGGCGTTGTAAGGTTGTTTTTCTATAGTGTTGAAACGTGATAATAAAAACAATGAACATTTTGTGTTGTAAAGCTTTTTTTTAAAGTGTAGAAATGTCATGATGAAAGCTGAGCCTTTTGTGTCATAAAGGGTTTTTGATAGTGTAGAAATGTCACGTGATGATGAAAATTGTGTATGAACTTTTGGTGTTGTAAAGTTGTTGGGTTTTTTTCTATACTGTAGAAACGTGATGATGAAAACTATGAACCTTTTGTGCGGAAAAGCTTTTTTTCAAAGTGTAGAAATGTCATGATGAAAGCTGTGTATGAACCTTTGGTGTTGTGAAGTGTGGTTGTTGTTTGTTTTTTTTTAGTTTTTAAATATATTGAAGAAAACTATGAACATTTGTTGTCGTAAAGGTGTTTTTTTTTAAGTGCAGAAATGTAGTGATGAAAACTATGAATGAACGTTTGAGTTGTAAAGCTTTTTAACAGTGTTAAAATGTAGTGATGAAAACTATGAATGAACCTTTGAGTTGTAAAGCTTTTTAACAGTGTTAAAATGTAGTGATGAAAACTATGAATGAACCTTTGAGTTGTAAAGCTTTTTAACAGTGTTAAAATGTAGTGATGAAAACTATGAATGAACCTTTGAGTTGTAAAGCTTTTTAACAGTGTTAAAATGTAGTGATGAAAACTATGAATGAACGTTTGAGTTGTAAAGCTTTTTAACAGTGTTAAAATGTAGTGATGAAAACTGTGCCATGACTGCTGCAGGTGGAGGCGCAGTCCCTGCTGTTGGCGTGCTACCCGGTGGGCGGCTCCTGCAGCAGTCTTTGCGTGGCGCTGTGTGCCGCCTCCCTCCAGGTCGACAACGTCCTGGCACACCGAGGCCTCTACGACTTCCCCACCATCCTCCAGCCCCAGGCCACGCCCACCGACCTTGACCTCCGCCTGGCCCTCCAGCAGGACGTGACGGAGGTCCACGCCATGATGCGAGCCACCAGCGTCCTACACCTGCAGTTCGTCGTCAGCAAGGATCGCCTGGCCCCTGTGCGGTGGTTCCTGGACTCCGTGGAGGTTGGGGTCAAACCCCTCAGCGTGTTCTTTGAGGACTCGTTCTTCTTCCGCCTGTATGAGGAGTGCCTGTGTCTGCTACCGCACCCGCTTGGGGAGGGAGGAGGGGGGCGTGGGCGCGGCGGCAGGGGCGGGGAGCGGTGTGTGCCGCGAGACGTGTGGGAGAAGGTCTGCCTCCACCAGCAGCCGCTGCAGGTGCGTCACCTGTGCGTGCATCCCATCAGCCTCCTGCTGAGTGTGCATGCCTCGGTGCGTCTGTTCCTGGCCACGGACCACGCACCCCTCAACCTGGGGCGGTTCGAGCGGCGCCACCTGTTCACCGGCACACAGCAGCTGGCCTACACCTTCGCCTTGCACTACATCACCGCCGCCATCTTCAGGGCAGGTGATGAGAGTTCTCTCCTCCTGTCTTGTGGGTCATGAGAGTTCTTTCTTCCTGTCTTATAATCATGCATTATTATGACATAGTTTTTTTCCCCCTGTCTTAAGGTCTTGAATCACATCACTGCCGCCATCTTCAGGGCAGGTGATGAGGGTTCTCTCCTCCTGTCTTGTGAGTCATGAGGGTTCTCTCCTCCTGTCTTGCGGGTCATGAAAGTTCTCTCCTCTTTCTTGTGGGTCGTGAGAGTTCTCTCCTCCTGTCTTGTGGGTCATGAAAGTTCTCTCCTCCTGTCTTGTGAGTCGTCAGGTGAAGGAATGAATGATATGGATACTTATACAGCGCCCATCCTCGGCTGGACACCAAACTCTAAGCACTTTAAAAACGCTAGGTCTTTCGCACAGCAGGCCGCCTACCTGGGTAGAGCCAAGTGATGGCTGCCACAGGTTGCTCATCATTTGTTTTTCATTTCCTGTGTCATTCAGTCAGGTTTAAGTCATTCATGCATACACATTCAAACATATAACATTTTACGTGTATGACCGTTTTGTTTATTTACCCTGCCATGTAGGCTGTCATATTCGGTTTTCGGGGGTGTGCATGCTGGGTGTGTTCTTGTTTCCATAACCCACAGAACGCTGACATGGATTACCGGATCTTTAACGTGCGTATTTGCTCTTCCGCGTGCGTATACACATGAATGGGGCCAGGCACTAGCAGGTCTGCACATCTGTTGACCGGGAAGATCGGAAAAATCTCCATCCATACCCATCGGGCACCGTGACCTAGATAGGAACTCGGGGATCCTCAGGTTTAAAGTCCATTCTCTCCTCCTGTCTTATGTACATGCATTATATCACAGTTCTTTCCCCTGTCTTATGGTCATGTAATCTTATCACATAATTCTTTCCCCCTGTCTTATGGTCATGAATTATTTTCACATAGTTCTTTCCCCCTTTTTATGGTCATGAATTATATCACACAGTTATTGCCCCCTGTCTTATGGTCATGAATTATATCACAGTTATTTCCCCTGTCTTATGATCATGCATTGTTTTCACATAGTTCTTTCCCCCTGTCTTATGGTCATGAATTATATTACAGAGTTATTTCCCCTGTCTTATGGTCATGAATTATATCACAGTTATTTCCCCTGTCTAACAGTCATGCATTATGTCAGTTATTTCCCCTGTCTCATTGTCATGCATTATGTAAGTTATTTCCCCTGTCTCATAGTCATGCATTATATCAGTTATTTCCCCTATCTTATAGTCATACATGACATCACCATCACCATCTACAGAGCGGGTGAGAGTTCTTTCCCCTGTCATTTGGTCATGTATTACAGCACTGCCGCCATCTACAGAGCTTGCTTGTTTCCTGTTTCATGGCAAAGGAAAAAAAACCGTGTGCAGTATATGTGTGATGCCAGACATGGAGGTGTTTTGCTTCCTGTTTTTCTGACAAAAATCAGTGGTTTATCCGATGGGCACAATAGCCGAGTGGTTAAAGCGTTGGACTGTCAATCTGAGGGTCCCAGGTTCGAATCACGGTGACGGCGCCTGGTGGGTAAAGGGTGGAGATTTTTACGATCTCCCAGGTCAACATATGTGCAGACCTGCTAGTGCCTGAACCCCCTTCGTGTGTATATGCAAGCAGAAGATCAAATACGCACGTTAAAGATCCTGTAATCCATGTCAGCGTTCGGTGGGTTATGGAAACAAGAACATACCCAGCATGCACACCCCCGAAAACGGAGTATGGCTGCCTACATGGCAGGGTAAAAACGGTCATACACGTAGAAGCCCACTCGTGTGCATACGAGTGAACGCAGAAGAAGAAGAAGAAGAAGAAGTGGTTTATCCACTGCAGTGAGAAGTCATTTACAGCTTAAGTCTTTTGTGAAGGACTACGACTCTCAAACTGGGATGCAAATTTGCACTGGCTTTTAGTGCTGCATCTTTGGGTGCCAGTTGACCTATGGGGAAACATCCCAACACTGACTGTTCAAAAGCCCTCTTGGTTAAGAGAGAGTGGGGATGTAACTTGGGAGAGACACTGTCCACTAAATTGAAATTCTAGCCCAGATAGTCCAGAGAGCAATTGCCTCCTCTGTTGTTCTGATGAGGTTCAGTTTTCTCAAGGAGGCGTCACTGGAAAGATAAAAGAGAAAAAAACATTAAAGCTAAAATTTTACAATACGATTGTAGCAGAGTACAAAACTGAAACCTATCTTTTAAATATATCAGATACAAAACACAGACAAGCTTTAACAAAACTCAGAATAAGCGCGCATGACCTTAAGATTGAGAAAGGTAGATATTTAAATATCCCATAAGAAGACAGATTGTGCAACAAGTGTAACACCCAGGAAGATGAAATCCATCTTCTTGATCATTGTATTAAATATAAAACCTTAAGGCAACAATTTTTAAAAGATATTCAAAATTCAAATAACACAGGAAATATTCTGAGTCAGGTGATGCTAGATGATGAATATGTACAAACAAGATCAGGAAAATTTGTTTATGAATTCTGCTGCACATTACTGCATTAACTGATTGATTAATTGTGTGTTTTTCATTCATTTATTCATTTACCATTGCACTTATGTCTTATAAACCTTAAGGTTTCATGACAATAAAATCTATTCTATTCTATTCTATTCATCTATATACGCTACACCACATCTTCTAGGCACATGCCTGACAGCAGCATAACCCAACGCGCTTAGTCAGGCCTTGAGTGCATGCTCATATATTTGTGTACTTGTCAGAGTGGATTTCTTCTACAGAATTTTGCCAGATGACAACACTCTCCTCTCGTTGCCATGGTTTCTTTTTCAGTGCACACTGCACTCGGGGCTTCTGTTTATCATTTCTTCCGAATGACTAGACGCTCAGTTTTGATTTTCCAGTCAAACTTGGGAGAAAGGGCAAGAGTGGGATTCGAACCCACACCTTCACAGACTCTCTATATCGGCAGCTGAGCGTCTTAACCATTCTGCCCCCTTCCTCCTCATGTCTGATTTTCTGATGGCCATCATCGGACATGACTGACCGTCGCACAGTGACAAAAGCCAGCTGTGTGCAGTGCAGTGTGTGTGTGTGATGCCAGGAATGGTGGTGGGCTCCATGGACATCCTAGGCAGCCCCACAGGCCTGGTGCGCAGCGTCAGTGCCGGACTGACTGACCTGCTTCGTCTGCCGTACCACGGGCTGACCCGCAGTCCTGCCGCCTTCGTCACCGGCCTCTTCGGGGGCGTGTCGTCCCTCATGTGTAACCTCACTGCTGGTCAGTTGTTGTGTTGCCTGCCTGTTTGTTGTCGCTAGGGGTGATGATGTCATTTGTATACCTGTTTGTTTGTTGTCACTAGGGATGATGACATCATGTTTGCCAGCCTGTTTGTTGTCACTAGGGGTGATAACATCATGTTTGCCTGCCTGTTTGTTGTCACTAGGGGTGATGACATCATGTTTGCCTGCCTGTTTGTTGTCACTAGGGGTGATGACGGTGTTTGTTTGCCTACTGTTTGTGTCACTAGGGGTAATGATGTCATTTGTTTGCTTGTCTGTATTGCTAGGGGTTTATGACGTGTTTGCCTGCTTGTTTGTGTCACTAGGGGTGATGACATCATGTTTGCCTGCCTGTTTGTGTCATTAGGGGTGATGACATCATGTTTGCCTGCCTGTTTGTGTCATTAGGGGTGATGACATCATGTTTGCCTGCCTGTTTGTTGTCACTAGGGGTGATGACATCATGTTTGCCTGCCTGTTTGTGTCACTACGGGTGATGACATCATGCTTCCCTGCCTGTTTGTGTCACTAGGGGTAATGATGTCATTTGTTTGCTTGTCTGTATTGCTAGGGGTTTATGACATGTTTGCCTGCTTGTTTGTTGTCGCTAGGGGTGATGACATCATGTTTGCCTGCCTGTTTGTTGTCACTAGGGATGATGACATCATGTTTGCCTGCCTGTTTGTTGTTACTAGGGGTGATGACATCATGTTTGCCTGCCTGTTTGTTGTCACTAGGGGTGATGACGGTGTTTGTTTGCCTACTGTTTGTGTCACTAGGGGTAATGATGTCATTTGTTTGCTTGTCTGTATTGCTAGGGGTTTATGACGTGTTTGCCTGCTTGTTTGTGTCACTAGGGGTGATGACATCATGTTTGCCTGCCTGTTTGTGTCACTAGGGGGGATGACATCATGCTTGCCTGCCTGTTTGTGTCACTAGGGATGATGACATCATGTTTGCCTGCCTGTTTGTTGTCACTAGGGGTAATGATGTCATTTGTATGCTTGTCTGTATTGCTAGGGGTTTATGACGTGTTTGCTTGCTTGTTTGTTGTCACTAGGGGTGATGACATCATGTTTGCCTGCCTGTTTGTTGTCACTTGGGGTGATGACATCATGTTTGCCTGCCTTTTTGTTTAACTAGGCATGATGACATCATGCTTCCCTGCCTGTTTATTGTCACTAGGGGTGATATCATGTTTGCCTGCCTGTTTGTTGTCACTAGGGGTGATGACATCATGTTTGCCTGCCTGTTTGTGTCACTAGGGGTGATGACATCATGTCTGCCTGCCTGTTTGTGTCACTAGGGGTGATGACATCATGCTTGCCTGCCTGTTTGTGTCACTAGGGGTGATGATGATGTTTGTTTGCCTACCCATTTGTGTCACTACGGGTAATGATGTCATTTGTTTGCTTGTCTGTATTGCTAGGTGTTTATGACGTGTTTGCCTGCTTGTTTGTTGTCACTAGGGGTGATGACATCATGTTTGCCTGCCTGTTTGTGTCACTAGGGGTGATGACATCATGTTTGCCTGCCTGTTTGTATCAATAGGAATGATGACATCATGCTTCCCTGCCTGTTTGTTGTCACTAGGGGTAATGATGTCATTTGTTTGCTTGTCTGTATTGCTAGGGGTTTATGATGTGTTTGCCTGCTTGTTTGTTGTCGCTAGGGGTGATGACGTCATGTTTGCCTGCCTGTTTGTATCACTAGGGGTGATGACATCATTTGATTGCCTGTTTGTGTCACTAAGGGTAATTATGTCATGTTTGCCTGCTTATTTTTGTCACTAAGGGTGATGACGTTTGTTTGCCTACCTGTTTGTGTCGCTAGCGATGATGATATCATTTGTTTGCCTGTCTGTATTGCTGAGGGTGATGACGTGTTTGCCATTCGCTAGGCACGATAATGTCATGTTTGCCTGCCTGTCTGTCGTGTCGCTAGGCATAATGAAATCATGTTTGCCTGCCTGTCTGTCGTGTCGCTAGGTCTGTCGTGTCGCTAGGCATAATGAAATCATGTTTGCCTGCCTGTCTGTCGTGTCGCTAGGTCTGTCGTGTCGCTAGGCATAATGAAATCATGTTTGCCTGCCTGTCTGTCGTGTCGCTAGGTCTGTCGTGTCGCTAGGCATAATGAAATTATGTTTGCCTGCCTGTCTGTCGTGTCGCTAGGCATAATGAAATCATGTTTGCCTGCCTGCCCGTCTGTTGTGTCGCTAGGCATAATGAAATCATGTTTGCCTGCCTGTCTGTCGTGTCGCTAGGTCTGTCGTGTCGCTAGGCATAATGAAATCATGTTTGCCTGCCTGTCTGTCGTGTCGCTAGGCATAATGAAATCATGTTTGCCTGTCTGTCTGTTCTGTAGCTAGGCATAATGAAATCATGTTTGCCTGCCTGTCTGTCATGTCGCTAGGTCTGTCGTGTCGCTAGGCATAATGAAATCATGTTTGCCTGCCTGCCTGTCTGTTGTGTCGCTAGGCATAATGAAATCATGTTTGCCTGCCTGTCTGTCATATCGCTAGGTCTGTCGTATTGCTAGGCATAATGAAATTATGTTTGCCTGCCTGTCTGTCGTGTCGCTAGGCATAATGAAATCATGTTTGCCTGCCTGTCTGTCGTGTCGTGAGGCATAATGAAATCATGTTTGCCTGCCTGTCTGTCGTGTCGCTAGGCATAATGAAATCATGTTTGCCTGCCTGTCTGTCGTGTCGCTAGGCATAATGAAATCATGTTTGCCTGCCTGTCTGTCGTGTCGCTAGGCATAATGAAATCATGTTTGCCTGCCTGTCTGTCGTGTCGTGAGGCATAATGAAATCATGTTTGCCTGCCTGTCTGTCGTGTCGTGAGGCATAATGAAATCATGTTTGCCTGCCTGTCTGTCATGTCACAAGGGGAGGTGATGACGTCATGTTCACCTGCCTATTTACTGTGTCGCCAGGCGTGATGACGTCGGTGACCAACTTCGCCTCCAGCGTGTCGCGCAACATGGACCGCCTGTCCCTGGACTCGAACCATCTGGAGCGGCAGGAGGAGACGCGTCGTCAGCGACCCTCGGGGCTGTCCTCCGGCCTGCAGCAGGGCCTCACCGGCTTCGGCCTGAGTCTGCTGGGTGAGGGTGATCTTCTTCTTCTAAGATAAGATAAGATAAGATAAGAATAACTTTATTATCTCCACCTGGAGAAATTTGGTCAGGTGCATTATCACAACATAGACAAGTAAACAACATGGGGACCATAACTGTAAAAGCCAACAACAGCCCCAACAAATATTACGAAGATACAAATGTAAAAAATATCACATACATCGTTTCATACATACATCCACACACTGCAGGTAATAACTAGTATTCTTAATGTAAAAACAGAAAGAATTAAGAAACATTATTTGAATATAATTATAAACATAGCCTACTATACTGCACATTGATTATAATAGACAGATAAGATAAGAATAAAGATGAATTGCGGGAAAACCACAACCAGATAATCAGCACACACCCGCACCGCACCCCCCCACCCCACCCCACACACGCAGATAACTTGATCAAACAAGAGTAATAAACATATGTTCTCAAATAAAAGCATTTCACATATTCGCTTTTAAAAACATTGCAATTGATTATTACATCGTAATTATTAAACAGAAATATATTTAGAATATATATCTTCTGCGTTCACTCGTATGCACACGAGTGGGCTTTTACGTGTATGACCGTTTTTACCCCGCCATGTAGGCAGCCATACTCCGTTTTCGGGGGTATCCATGCTGGGTATGTTCTTGTTTCCATAACCCACCGAATGCTGACATGGATTACAGGATCTTTAACGTGCGTATTTGATCTTCTGCTTGCATATACACACGAAGGGGGTTCAGGCACTAGCAGGTCTGCACATATGTTGACCTGGGAGATCATAAAAATCTCCACCCTTTACCCACCAGGTGCCGTCACCATGATTCGAACCCAGGACCCTCAGATTGAAAATCCAACGCTTTAACCACTCGGCTATTGCGCCCGTCGGTGAGGGTGATGATGTTGTTCATGATCATGGTGATAGTGACGGTGATAGTCATAGTGATAGCTACTGATTGTGTGATGACAGCAGTGGTAATGGTAGAAGTGAAGAAGGAGAATTGATGAGAGGTTTGATATTGATAGCGATAATGATAATAACGATCATGATAACGATGTATGATAATGATCATTATAACAGCAACAATAATAATGATGATGATTATGAGAATGATAATAATTATGATAATTATAATAATGATGATGATGAGAATAATAATAATGAAAATGATAATATTGATAATGATAATAATATTAATAATACTAATGATGATGATGATAATGATAATAATTATGATAATAATGATGATGTTATGATATTTATAATGATATCAATAATAAGGAGAACAACAACAGCAGTGAATCACTCAGCTTGCTTGGTAAGAATGATATTAATAATCAGAGTGATAGTTATAATGATAATGATAATTATCAGTCTGATTATTGTTATAATTGTGTTCATAGTGCAGTGTCATGCCTGGTGGACCAAGTCTTACGGTCTGTTTTGTTTATGTGTTCATCTTTCATGTGTTTTCTGCATAAAGACATGTTGAAACCAACATTCCCATACCTGTGTGTACATGTTTGATATGTTTTTGTGTATGAAGACACAGTCTGTGTTTTTGTGCGTCTTCATGTTTTTCTGCATAAAGACATGTTGAACCAACATTCCATACTGTGTGTACATGTTTGATGTTTTGTGTATGAAGACACATCTTGCTGTTATGTGTTTGTCTTTCATGGTTTGTGCATAAAGACATGTTGAAACCAACATTCCCATACCTGTGTGTACATGTTTGATATGTTTTTGTGTATGAAGACACAGTCTGTGCTGTTTATGTGTTCGTCTTTCATGTGTTTTCTGCATAAAGACATGTTGAAACCAACATTCCCTTACCTGTGTGTACATGTTTGATATGTTTTTGTGTATGAAGACACAGTCTGTGCTGTTTATGTGTTCGTCTTTCATGTGTTTTCTGTATAAAGACATGTTGAAACCAACATTCCCATACCTGTGTGTATACGTTTGATATGGTTTGTTTTTTTTAAGGACCTGTTAGCACACTTATTACTGCTAGTTAGCTCCCTTGACTTTCCCCACAGACGACCAGTTTATATTTGTAAGAAAAAAACACACCAAATAACAAATGTTAGAATTTATGAACTGAAGACTTCCAAACTGATCAGTAACATAACGAGTTCATTGGGGACAAAATATAAAACTTCCTCCCCTTTTACACTATCATACTGTGTGACGAGGAAAGTGTCCATATTTTTTGTTTGAAATTTGCGCACACTGATGACTTGTAAACGAATCCAGAAAAGCACAAAGAGTTTGAAACAGATTAAATTCAGAACATTATACAGCCACGATAGGGCCCTGTTCATCTAATTCTGTTGTCTGCCTTGGGACTGAGACGAAACTAGGCCAGACGCCATTGTCAACACGCACTGTTCACATGAACCAGTAACCGCAAAAATAACTCTCCTGTTCGCGAGCACAGCAACACACACTGCATTTATTGGTGGTATTGGAGAGTGGAAAGGTCAGTTAAGATATTCTTAGCACAGAACGTCATTATGGAAATTAGGTGCCACTCCAAAAATTCAAAAGTATCTAAGGCCCCTTCTTCTTCTTCTTCTTCTGCGTTCACTCATATGCACACGAGTGGGCTTTTACATGTATGACCGTTTTTACCCCGCCATGTAGGCAGCCATACTCCGTTTTCGGGGGTGTGCGTGCTGGGTATGTTCTTGTTTCCATAACCCACCGAACGCTGACATGGATTACAGGATCTTTAACGTGCGTATTTGGTCTTCTGCTTGCATATACACACGAAGGGGGTTCAGGCACTAGCAGGTCTGCACATATGTTGACCTGAGAGATCGTAAGAATCTCCACCCTTTACCCACCAGGAGCTGTCATGATGATTCGAACCCGGGACCCTCAGATTGACAGTCCAACGCTTTAACCACTCGGCTATTGCACCCGTCGAAACAGTTATAAACAGTAGGGCCTTGATCAGGGCCCTCCATCCGTAGTGAGTTAACTCACTCAGTACGGCCAGTCCTCTCTTCTCCTCTACACAGACCCCTCGGATGTCCAGTGGGTGTCTCAATGACCCAACCTTTAGCTTCCGTTGTCAGAATTGTGGTATTCTTTGTCAACATTCACCTCTTCAGTATAAGAGCCTTCCACTTGCAATATTTTGATGATGGTAATTGGGGTGAAACGCTGTTAACGTCGTCTCTTTCGCCGTTCGTATGGAGAGAGCTAACCTTTTTTCTGTATAAAGACTTGTGTAACCCATTCAACCATGGGGAGTTTACAGCCTCGGCAGGTCCCCTGCCATACTGATGCAGAAAAAAGGAAGAAAATATGGTGAAACTGACACATTGGGGCACACCTAGAAGTAACATAGGGCACACCTGGAAGTAACATAGTTCTTTTTCCTTGCAATTTAGCATATGTAACAACATGCACACACCATTTTAATGAAGCGAATAATTTTGACGGCAGGGCAATGCTTGCATGCAGGGCAGAATGGGTTAATGAAAGGAATTTTGATGGCAGGGCAGTGCTCGCTTGCAGGACAGAATGAGTTAATGAAACAAATTCCGACGGCAAGGCAGTGCTCACGTGCAGGGCTGAATGAGTTAATGAAAGGAATTTTGACAGCAGGGCGACGCTTGCGTGCAGGGCAGAATGAGTTAAAGCATCCTTTCTCCCTGTCCCCAGGGGCAGTGGCAGGGCTGGTGGACCAACCGCTACAGTCTGTGTTGGCGCAGCAGTCGGAGGAAAAGGTGACGTCAGCCACCCGACGAGCCGGCAGCATCATGGCGGGTGTGGGCAAAGGACTGGTGGGCGTCATCACCAAACCCATAGGGGGTGCTGCAGAACTGCTGTCGCAGACTGGGCAAGGTGGGACTTCAGCATGTGACTGTTTTGTGGGTTGTTGATGTTGTTGGGTTTTTTTCGGGGGGTGGGATAGGGGTGTTGGGGGGGGGGATGGTGGTTGGTTGTTGTTTTTTGTTTGTTTGTTTTATGATGTTGTTCATAATACAGAGAACATACAGAAAAGAAAACAACAACAACACATGCACACACACACAGGCGTGCGCACACGCACACACACAAACACAAGCACACACATGCACTGTGCGTGTGCGCGCACGCGCGCGCACACACACACACGCACACACACAGTCAAACCATGGTTCATTCTGTTGTAATCCTCATACAGATCTTTCATGCACAGTCAGACCACAGATCAGTCAGACCAGAAATCCCTCATACCAGAGCTCATTGGATTGTGATCCCAGTGCCAGTGGTCCACATGGGTCGATTAATATCCAGCTGCCATCAGGCCATATGGAAGGAGACCCTGCACTGCTGTTTTTTGTACAAACTTATCACTTGATGAAGATCTGGTTGCTTGTATTTTGATAGCCTTATTTTGTGATATAGCTATATAGATAAAGAGATGGGGGGGGGGGGAAGATGTCTTACACTGACTGCATTTTATGTCAGCACTGTCATTTTTGTTCTTTGTGATGTCAAACGTTCATTATCCTACATTACACTGTCTGCATTTTATGCCAAGACTCTTTCTGCTGTTCTTTGTGAAGTCAATTGTTCATTTTCTTACATAACACTAACTGCTTTTTATGTTAGAACTCTCAGTTTCTTCTTTGTAATGTCAAATGTCCATTTTCTTACATTACACTGTGCATTTTATGCCAGGACCATTGTTTTTGTTCTTTGTAATGTCAAACGTTCATTTTTGTTACATTACACTGACTGTATTTGATGTCAGAACTGTGTTTCTTCTTTGTAATGTCAAAGGTTCATTTTCTCACAGAACTTTTTTTATGTCAGAACTCTGTTTCTCTCTGTAACGTCAAACGTGCATTTTCTCACATAACACTTACAGTGAAAAGACGTTAAACTAAAGAACGAACGAACATAACACTGACTGCATTTTATGTCAGAACTCTCACTTTCTTCTTTGCAGTGTCAAACATACATTTTCTCACATTTCACTGCCAGCATTTTATGTCAGAACTCTCATTATTGTTCATTGTAACGTCAAACGTTCATTTTCTGACAGGATTTCTTCAAGGATCAGGACTGAGGAAACAAGTGACGCCCAGGCACTCCATCGCAGAAATCCAGAGAGGTGATCTGCCGACAGCTTGGCTGAAGTATCCAATGTCAGTAGCTCAGGGTCCTCTCTTTTTTCTTTCTTTTCTTTCTTTCATTTCATTGAAGTCTTCATGTAAGAGTGATGGCCTAGAGGTAACGCGTCCACCTAGGAAGCGAGAGAATCTGAGCGCACTGGTTCAAATCACAACTAGACCTTGAGTGGTGGTCTGGACGTTAGTCATTCGGATGAGACGATAAACGGAGGTCCCGTGTGCAGCATACACTTAGCGCATGTAAAAGAACCCACAGCAACAAAAGGGTTTCTGTAGATAAATCCACTTCAATAGGAAAAACAAATAAAACTGCTCTCAGGAAAAAAAATACAAAAAAAAAGGGTGGCGCTGTAGTGTAGCGACGCGCTCTCCCTGGGGAGAGCAGCCCGAATTTCACACAGAGAAATCTGTTGTGATAAAAAGAAATACAAATACATATCTTTCACATCAGTATTGATAAATCACATTTCTTTCTGAACATAACATCCATACACATTACATATCTTACTGAACGTAACATCTGTATACATGTTTTAAACGTAACATCCATATACATCACATATCTTTCTGAACAAAACATTAGTATACATCACGTATCTTTTTCTGTACACATCACATATCTTTCAGAACGTAACATTTGTATCCATCACGCATCTTTCTCTGTACACATCACATTATCTTTCAGAACACGATTATTTGTGTACATCATGCATCTTAATCTGAACATAACCATTCATACACATCACACGTTTTTACTTTCGTATCCCTGCTGCCCCTGACGTGATGCGACGTGGACGTGGCGACAACAAACAGGAAGATGCTAGGGGAGAGCACTCTACTGCTGGCAGTACGGGCCCTGCAGCAACAACACCACCACCACCTTCACGACACAGGAGGAAGAGGGGGAGGAGGAGGAGGAGGGGCGGAGACGATGACGACGATGGTGGTTGGAAGGGCAACAGCAGCAGGAGCAGCAGGAGCAGGAGGAGGAGGAGTGGGGGAGGGGATGACGGGGGTGGTGCTGCTGCTGACGGGGGAGATGGTGGTGGTGGTGGGGGAGGAGGAGGACGGGCAGCAGCAGGCCCTGGCCCTGTCCCAGCTCCGCTGCCTCCGCCCCGCGCCCGCCGTCCTCGTCCTCACCCCCCTCACCCACCCCCGCTTCCACAACACACCCACCGCCCAGGTGAGGCCAGGTGTGGGTAGTGGGGGTGTGGTGAGACACTAGGTGTAGGAAGTGGGGGTGGTGGTGTGGTGAGACACTAGGTGTGGTGGTGGTGTGGTGAGACACTAGGTGTGGGTGGTGGGGGTGGTGGTGTGGTGAGACACTAGGTGTGGGGGGTGGGGGTGGTGGTGTGGTGAGACACTAGGTGTGGGAGTGGTGGTGGTGGTGGTGTGGTGAGACACAAGGTGTGGGAGTGGTGGTGGTGGTGGTGTGGTGAGACACTAGGTGTGGTGGTGGTGTGGTGAGACACTAGGTGTGGGGGGTGGTGGTGGTGGTGTGGTGAGACACTAGGTGTGGGAAGTGGTGGTGGTGGTGGTGTGGTGAGACACTAGGTGTGGGGAGTGGGGGTGGTGGTGGTGTGGTGAGACACTAGGTGTGGGGAGTGGGGTGGTGGTGGTGTGGTGAGACACTAGGTGTGGGGGGGGGGGGTGGTGGTGTGGTGAGACACTAGGTGTGGGTGGTGGTGGTGGTGGTGTGGTGAGACACTAGGTGTGGGGAGTGGGGGTGGTGGTGGTGTGGTGAGACACTAGGTGTGGGGAGGGGGGGTGGTGGTGTGGTGAGACACTAGGTGTGGGGGGGGGGGGTGGTGGTGTGGTGAGACACTAGGTGTGGGGTGGTGGTGGTGGTGTGGTGAGACACTAGGTGTGGGGGGGGGGGGTGGTGGTGTGGTGAGACACTAGGTGTGGGGTGGTGGTGGTGGTGGTGTGGTGAGACACTAGGTGTGGGGAGTGGGGGTGGTGGTGGTGTGGTGAGACACTAGGTGTGGGGAGTGGGGGTGGTGGTGGTGTGGTGACAGACTAGGTGTGGTGAGACATTAGACATGGGGAATGGGGGTGTGTGGATGAGGGGTGGTGGTGTGGTGAGACACTGGACATGGGGAATGGGGGTGGGTGGTGGGGAGGAGGAAAAAGAGTTGGGTGTTGGTCGGTTTTGTGTCAGGAGCTTTGAGTGTATAGGAGTAGGGTGTGAGTGTAGGTGGGTGTGAATCACGGATGTATGTGTGATGTCAGGGATTTTTTTTAGTGTGTTTGTGTGTGTGTGTGTGTGTGTGAGAGAGAGAGAGAGAGAGAGAGAGAGAGAGTGTAAGAGGGAGAAAGAAAGTTTCTGTGTGAATGACAGATGTATGCTTGATGTGTGGGATCTTTTGTGTGTTGTGTGTTGTATGTGTGTGTGTGTTGTATATGTCTGTGTGTCTGTGAATGCATGTGTGCACATGCTTGTGTGTGTGTGTGTGTCCTTTCATGCATCCACAAATGCAACCAAGCACACATGCACACACACAGAGCACGAACCCGTTTTCTTCGTGAGTCACAATACACGCCACAGGTCACATGTAAATCTATGACATCACTGAAAAAATGAAAACACAGCTTTTATTTGAAGTGACGTCTTCTTTTGCCTCTCTTTCGTTTTGTGCATTTTTTCATTCTGTGTGAAGTAGTGGTTTGTTTCCTCACGTTGTGCATTTTCTCATTCTGTGTGAAGTAATGGTTTCTTTTCTCACGTTCATTTTGTGCATTTTCTCATTCTGTGTAACGTAATGATTTGTTTCTTCATGTTCATTTTGTGCATTTTCTCATTCTGTGTAAGGTAATGGTTTGTTTCTTCATGCTCATTTTGTGCATTTTCTCATTCTGTGTAACGTAATGGTTTGTTTCTTCATGTTCATTTTGTGCATTTTCTCATTCTGTGTAAGGTAATGGTTTGTTTTCTCACGTTCATTTTGTGCATTTTCCCATACAGTGTAAGGTAGTGGTTTGTTTCCTCACGTTCATTTTGTGCATTTTCCAATTCTGGATGAAGTAATGATGATTTACGCCTTCTCCATAACCCTCTCTCTTCCCGTTTCAGATGGGTAACCCAAACAGCAGAGACCGTGTTGCGGCCTTCATCAAATCCGCAGCCAACGAGTCTTTGGACGGGGCAGCCTGGCATGGCGACAGAGATCCCAGCGTCACCGCCGAAGAAGATGGCAGCATGAATCATCCATCATCTCATGACGTCACGGGTGCTGACGATCGGGAGGTGGACGACCATCCAGTGGCTCCAGCGTACCATTTCCGCATGGACCCCCACTGGGCAGAGTTGTTCACTGCTGTATTTCATATAGCCAGCAGTCGCCAGATGGGCAGGGGGTTTAGTGTGTAGACAGGATGCGTTCCCACATGTGCCCCTTTACCAGTTTCTGTTGTCACAGGTGATACATTTCCATGTGTACCCCTCTCTCTTCAGTTTCTCTGTTTTCACTTTGGAAGCGTTTATTTTTATTCATTTTATCAAGACATCGTAGCATATACTTCTTCTTCTGCATTCACTCATATGCACACGAGTGGGCTTTTACGTGTATGACCATTTTTACCCCGCCATGTAGGCAGCCATACTCCGTTTTCGGGGGTGTGCATGCTGGGTATGTTCTTGTTTCCATAACCCACCGAACGCTGACATGGATTACAGGATCTTTAACGTGCGTATTTGATCTTCTGCTTGCATATACACACGAAGAGGGTTCAGGCACTAGCAGGTCTGCACATATGTTGACCTGGGAGATCGTAAAAATCTCCACCCTTTACCCACCAGGCGCCGTCACCGTGATTCGAACCCGGGACCCTCAGATTGACAGTCCAACGCTTTAACCACTCGGCTATTGTGCCCGTCTTAGCATATACTCTTGAAGCTGTATTTGCTTTATTCTTGAGGCTCAAGCATGTCCACATTTGTCCCTCCCCGATCTCTCTGTTTCCTGTTGTTTTGTATTGCCAGATCAGCACGGGTTGACTGCGTAGGTGTGCATTTCCATACATGACCCTATCTCTACATTTGTCTTTGTATTCTATTTAATGACCATGTTCTCCACAGCTTGTCTGGCGGCGATTTTAGTCCTTAAACTGATCTTTGTGTGTGCCTCCAGTTTATCAGTTTTTCTCTCATATATATTTTAATGACAGTTTTCTTTATAGCCAGTGTGGCAGAGGTTTTAGCTAATAAAGTGGGACACGTTGCTGTTTGCAGCCTAATTTTGACACTTTCTTGTCACAGTCATATGAAGTCAGGTGTTCTTTTTCTGGTACTCATCGATACAGTTGATGATTGCTGAGTGGGATTTTAGCACCTCAGTTTAATTTGTACACTGTTTGCTTTTAGAGTTATGCATGCATGTGAATGACTGGTGTGAAAGCGCTTAGATTTGTCTCTGCACAAGATTCAGCACTATATAAATACTATCATTATTATTGTTGTGACGCTTTTTTGTATAATCTCTAATTACTCTGTGGGTTGGATTACAAGTCTGTTGTGTTGACATTGATATTGAGAGGGATTTGCAGACCATGAACTTACTCTTTGTGATGTTGCAACATCAGTTTAAAGATTTTGCTTATTATTTTGTTGTTCACACCAATTTTGTGATCGAAAAAGTATAGGAAACATTGATATCAAATAAATAGATAAATTCTCAATTTCATGTTTTCACCAATTTTGTGATTGAAAAAGTACAGGAAACACTGATATGAAATGAATGGATATTTTGTTGTTTGTGCAGGTTTTATGAGTAAAGAGTGTAAACAGGATTAGGTTGGTGTTTGTCAAGTATTATATAATTGTGTTGATACTCTGCTATCAGATCAACTGTTGAGTGTAGGTTGATGTTTGTCAAATATTCCATATTTTTGTTGATATCAGATAAACTGTGATGTGTGGGTTGGTGTTTGTGAAGTATTCCATATTTATGTTGGTACTCTGATATAAGATGAAACTGTTGTGTTAAGTTCATGCAGATTTTGTAAGCAAGGTGTATGATATTAATAAACAGGATTATGTTGGTGTTGAATATTCCATATTTATGTTGAATGTTCCACAGTGTTGGCTCAGTTAAATTGAGCATGATGCTGGCATGTTTTTGTTGTTGTTTTTGTGTGTTTTTTCTTGTTTTTGTGTGTGTTTTTTCTTGTTTGGGGGAGGGAGGGGGGGGGGGTATCACAAATTTTGCTTCATTTTGCAAACACTGTTTTATACATTCCTTCTTGAAAAGGTAATGGATGGAAACAGAAATTGGGAGGGTGGGGTGTGTGTGTGAATGGTGGTGGTGGGGGGGGGGGGTGGATCCAAGAATATGTGAGCAGTTCGGCTGTCGGTGTGCTAAAAAACGGCAAATAGGTGATTTTTTTTTTTTCAAAGCAAAAACAGTCACAAACACCAAAGAGAAGACATAAATGAAACCGCATTATTTAATGCAAACACACTGTATACTATTTGCATATGTATATGCCTATCCACTCGCACACACACACATGCACATGCACAGTCACAAACATGCACACACACATGCGCTCACTTATACACAATTATATTCACATAAAATACACGAACAAATAAAACTGTATCAATTATAGTTTTGTAAGACAAGGTTGCAGATCTGAGTTACATACACATACAGAAAATCAGTGGTCATGATGATGACGACGACAATGATGATGATGACGATGATAATAATGATGATGACGATGACAGCGATGATGACAACAGTGACGAGGATGACAATGATGATGATTGCTGAGAATGTTGTCACAGTCTCTGTGTGCCTGAAGGGGGATTTCCCTGAAGTATGTGTTCGTAGAGGAGCGGGTGTGTGCGTATACACTTTTTGTTTCACGCAGCCACAAACCGCACATGCTGTGTGCTTCATGTTATGAGTGTGCTCACTTGTACTTGTTTTTATACTTTGTGTGCATGTTTGCGTGTGTATGTGCAAGCGGATGCTTATGAAAACAAATTTTTAATCACTTTAACTTGTCAATAAAGAAAAGTGCCTATTCATTTTGTTTGTACTGTTGAAAAGATATTGACCACTGATTTGTTTCAACTGGTTGTTGAAAGAAGATCAAATTATACAGTTCTGTTTAATGTGTGTGTTTGTGTGTATATGTGTGCGTGTGCAAATATGTGTTTTAGTGTGTTTTTATGTGTGTGTGTATTGAGGTGCATGGGAGTTTAAAACAGGTCTTTTGGATGAGTCACTCAGCGATAGTTAATGTTTGTTCAAAGTAACTTATAAACCACTTGCAGGTATTTAGTGCTTCATCCTGCACACACTACAATAAATCTACCATCTGTAAAATCTGTATTACCTTCTGCAGTATGCGCTGAGTGTCAGACATCACTTGTTGTGCATGAATGTGGAAAAAAAAGGGAAAGTGAATTAAATAAGATCAGAGAATGACATACAATGAAACAATGCTATTTTGTGGGGTTTTTTTTTTTTTTTCTTGCAAACCCTGTTCACCTCAAACAGCCAGTGCAATAGGATGGGTGGATGTATGTCATTGGAATTGGTGATGAGGTTGTCATCAGTCGGAATCCAGCAATGTTCCATGATTTGTACAACTGTGTGATTTGTTACTACCTGTATATCATAACCTAGGCCCAACACTCGGCTTATATCACACATTGACATAAGTTTATATTTGGGCCAACAGCAAAGTGAGAGCTGTATTATCAATGGTTTCTCCAGTCAATGGGAAACCATTTACAGCTTAGTCTTTTGTGAAGGACTATGACTCTCAAACTAGGAGGCAAAATTGCACTGGCTCCTAGTGCTGCAGCCTTGTGGGCTAGTTGGCCTTTGGGAACCATCCCAACGCCGACTGTCCTAAAACCCTCTTGGCCAAGAGAGTGGGGATGTACTTGGGCAAGACACTCTCCACTATAATCAAATTCTAGCCCAAATAGTCGGAACAGCAGTTGCCTCCTCTGCTGTTCTGATGGTCATAGTCGGACACGACTGACTATCATATAATAAATATCATAACCTGTATGTGATGGAAATAAACAACAAAGATATCAGCCCTGAAATGTTAAAGTTGATTGGACAAAACACTGGTTTGTGCATTTTCTTTTGTGGGATTAAGTGAAGACATGGTGATATTAAATCAAACAAAAAAGCAACAACAGTGTGTGTAATTATTTATATACATGGGAGAGAAAGAGACAGAGTCATGATACCATCTAATTCTTTCCATATCATCTTTGCTCAGAAAAACTCTCCTGCATATACTCTTTCCTTCTCCTTCATTAACTCACTCAATACGGCCAGTCCCCTCTTCTCCTCTACACAGACCCCTCAGATGTCCAGTGGGTGTCTCAATGACCCAACCTTTAGCTTCCGTCATCAGAATTGTGGTATTCTTTGTCAACATTCACCTCTTCAGTGTAAGAGCCTTCCGCTGATAATATTTTGATGGTGGTTATTGGGTTGAAACGTAGGGCGTGGGGTGGGGGGGGCAGTTCTCACATGGGTGGAATCAATGCCTGTTACTTTACTGTCCCTGTTCTGTGTCTCTTCTTTCAACCTGCTCACTCTCAACAAAATCTTTGATTCACACACACACACACACATACGAACACGCACGCACAAACACATTTTTGTGTATGTTGTGTTTGCAAAACCTGCCGGGCATAGATCACAACATTCTTGTTGTGTGTGTACCTGTTGTCACTTGTGTGTTAAAAGGGGGTTCAAGCGCACTGCATATCTGCACATTTTGTTAACCAGGGTGGCAGGAAAATCTCCAGTGGTAACCCTTCTGTCGCTTGTGAGATTTGAACCCAGGTTTCAGTTTCAGTAGCTCAAGGAGGCATCACTGCTTTCGGACAAATCCATATACGCTACACCACATCTGTCAAGCAGATGCCTGACCAGCAGCGTAACCCAACGCGCTTAGTCAGGCCTTGAGAAAAAAAAGTGAATAAATAATAGATAAATACTTCTTCTTTTTTTAAGAAAAAAAAAGTGAATAAATAATAGATCCAAAAAAAAAAAAAAAAAAATACAGGAACCATGATAAGACTCAATATTCAACGTGTGGAGGGACCACACAGCAATCGTGACAGGCAAAATCAAAACACACGTGCACACACACATGTGCACACAGACACACATATGTATTTGTATGGCCTACCCAACTCGCCACCATCCATTGTTCCCTCTCATAGCCGTGGGTGTAACTGGGAAAACAAAAAACACAAAAAAACGAGAATTGTATCTTAACTCTGAAAAAAACAAAACAAGGGATACTTCTTTACAGTTCACTAACTACAACAAATTGATTACATCCGAACTCGGCCTAAAAAGCGAGGGACGCATCTTCCCAATTAACCAGAACAAACTGATTTCGTGAACTGATAGCGTTATGGGCAGAAAGTGAAAGAAGGCTTAATTCCAAAGAAAGAAACAGAAACGGAAAGTGCACACACTTCTGGAACGACCTAACGATTAAAATGAATGTTAAGAAGACAGCAAAAAGTACCACCCAGACAAATACTGTGGGTGGGCATATCAGTGCAGTAAAGCATGTTCAACACAGTTAATAGGTTGTGTGTCAAAACTAATGTAGCTTTTCTGTCTTTGAAGGCTTACGCCGATTGGTTGCACCAAGAAATGATCGTCAACTCCTTCTTTTCTACGTTTTTGCAACGGTTGAAATTAACAGGGGTTCCTGAGGGTAAATGCGAACAGGTAAGTGGCTTTGGGTACACGTAGACCACTGGAGAGCTCCGCGGCCTACTTGGATCTTGCGCATGCGCATCTAACTTTTTCTCGAAATTAGAGCAATGCCAAAAGCGATCGAAAAAAGTAGCAAACATGTGCTTCCATTTCTTCAGTTGATAGCCTCCATTGCTACAACCAAACTCTGGTCAATGAAATGCCATCGTATCCACACAAAAAATACTGAGAAAAAATAAGCCTGCTGTTTCGGCCTCTCTCGATCGCCTTTGTTGCTCGCAATTTCGGAGAGCAAATTAACTTCGGGGGCACAGATATGTGACACGCATCAAGCACGGAACTCTCCAGCGGTCTGTCAAAACAGAAGCAGGTCTTGAACTCATATTAGACATAACATGTTAGGAACATCTCACCAGACTGCTGTGTTGTTGGTTTTGATCACACACACACACACACACACACACACACACACACACACACACACACACACACACACTGACATTTAAACACACACACCCCATACACTAAAACAAACCATTTTGAGATTCCTGTCAAAACCGACATTGAGTTCTGATCTGTCACCAGCATGCTTCCTTAAATTCCCATTACGGGTCATGCACAATTCATTCAACGCATCCAATGAAATCAGCTATTTTAAACTGTTCAATGTTCAAGAGGCCATTCATACAAACTATTAAAAGTTTCAGTTAAAACTTCCAGATTTGCACATTTCTTTACTAACAGAGTAACAAATGTTTGGAACAATTTGTCACAAGATGTTGTTTCCGCAGGAACAGTGAATACATTTAAAAATTATCTTGATATTCATTTGAAAAATTTAAATTACAAAACTCATTTACATATTTATTGATTTTTCAAGCATTGCGCACTCAATGTTGAAAAATGCATCAGACATATGTGGGGACTCTCTTTTTCTTCCCCACATCAAGCGGGCAAAAGGCCTCGTCAGGCCTGCACGCCTTGATATGATATGATATGATATGATATGATAAGTGCTTCCCTTGATTTTAGGATTTTGAGAGTACGTATGTGAACCGTTGGTCGGCCAAAGTGGTGCGCCGCGATGGAGACTCTTCAGTGGTCCCCCCTCAAAGAGCGAAGGAGAAAGGCAGTCTTATCATCAACACATGCCACAAGCCCTCTCAAAATCCTTCAGCATCCACGGAGACCCGAGGATCGCACCCAGCAGCGTACCACCTCTCCAACTGCAGGACGCTGTACAGAC
>NC_134891.1:26670384-26695384 GCF_041734735.1 Babylonia areolata
TGTTTTATTTCAGTATTGTAAAACCTGCCAGTAACACTCCACTTTGGTGGCTTTTGTTCAGTTTGTTTTTAAATGAAAGTATACCTGAAACAGTAAAACCAACTATTTTTCCTAAGCGCCTTGACAGTTTGTCAGATGGATTTCTAGATTGTCATGATGATTTTCCTTGAGCTAGGACATGTGTCCTAAATTTTTGAATGTTCATAATATGAATTGAAACCTTATGTTATTTTTAGCATAGATCTGAGAGAAGTCTCTCCACATCTGCCTTTCATTTCTCTTGTACATGTGATATACTCATGATTTGATGCTATACGTTGTACAAAAATACCTGATATTACTGTTATCATTATTAATGATATTGATAATGATATTAAAAAAGATTGGATTAAAAAATATATATATATTCTCTACGCATAATATTTCATGCTAATCTGAACAAATGTCCAGTATACCACTGCATGTTGAAAGAGAAAATGCAGTCATCAGGAGAGCTAAAGGAAATAAGCGTCCTTTTTTTTTTTTTTTTTTCTTTACTGATCACAGTAAGATTTATTAATTCAATCATTCATTTTGTCACCAGATCTCAAGAGGTTTGCATTTGCCAGAGGACCAGATCTTCTACACATGGTAACTGTGTGCTTTCACCTTCGAACAAGAATCAGGATGCGCTACAAGTATTGGGTAAGGCTTCATTTATTCATTGATCCTTACTTTTCTGATTGCTTTTTATTTCTTATTCCTTTTTTTGAAATTATATTTATTGTTATTATATTATTCTTCGTTGGAACACAGAATAAAGGTCAATGAAAGAGAACAGCGTACATGTTTGTTTTTTTTTGGTTTGTGGTAAACTTGATTCCAGATCATATTATCCTGTGTGTGTTTTTTTTGTTTTTGTTTTTGTTGTTGTTGTTGTTATTTTTCCATTTTGTGTACATATATATATATATATATATCTGTGTGCTGGTTTTGCAGAACAGCAAGTGAACATCCTAGTCCAAACGCTGTCGACAGTTTCGCAGGGTTTGACAGAAGTATGCGATATAGAAAATCAATGCCAGGGTGAAGGCCATGTCTTCCTGAGTGCTGGTGACCGGGGCCAGAACCAAGGTCTAGACCGGAGTCAAGGCAGAGTCAGAGACAGTAGTCCCTCAGACCTGCAGAACGCATCGAGGGAAAAACAAGACCAACAGTCACATCAACTTGGAGACAAACATCAGTGGCTCTTGCAACCAACATCAGATAGTGCAGACAGACAACCGGAAAAATATCAGAAAGTGCTGTCAGAGAATAGAGCGAATTTGAAAGGACAACAGAAACTGGAAGAGGTGGAAAATAGAAGCGTTGATATGCAAAATCAGCAAAAGGCTCCGCGCAAAGAAACTCTTTACCGTCTTACCGAAGCCCCCGGTTTACAAAGACTGGGTGACAGTGTCACTGACTCTGTGAACGATGATGCAGAGTGTCAGAAGGGTGTGGAGAAGAAGACCTCAGCCCTGCAGAAAAGCCCAGAGCCAGGCACAAAGCTGCAACTGATGCGCAATGCTGCCAAACGGCGTCGCTACACGGAGGTGAGTGACCCAAGTTCAGTTGTCAGGTTCCATCGAGAAATCACTTTAAATGATCAGGAAAATGAGAGAGAGACTGAACAAGAGAACAGTTCTGTTACTCTTGATAAGACTAAGGCATATAATTCAGACCATTATTGCTTTCGCTACCTTTCACCCAGTATACAGTTAGATAAGTTGGTACAGAGAGATAAACCCAGATCCAAGGTCATTCACACACCCTTCACTTGACACAGCAGCAACGTCCTCCCAGTCAAAAGTTTGCATTTGTGAGGGACGTCCTAATCATATTATATCTTTGACTGGCCTAATGTTTAAAGTTAGATGGATTGGCTAATGTTTGATAAGTTAGTATATATTCTCTCCTCTCTGTTTCCCCCTCCCATATTTTCTTTCTACTTTCTAGAATGCATAGTGTGTGTGTGTGTGTGTGTTTAGTCACATTTTGGTGTGTATGTAACATTGATTTAATGTGTTATGTAAACAAAAGTGTTTTTTGTAAGGCACCTAGAGCAGATTTCTGGATAGTGTGCTATATTGTGCTATATAAGTATCCATTATCATTATTATTATTATTAGTTTGTTTTCCTGTTTCATGTTTCCCTTTCATCAGGTTTTACCCGTGGAGTGTATAACTATCATTTCATGATGATATTATAGTGGCATTGTCTTACTTATTGGTTTTTTTTTTTAATTCATTTGTTTTATTTCTTCATTTGCTGTTTATGAATAAGTTATTCAACATTAATAATGATACGGTTCATCAGCCGTCAAGTTAAAACTGAAGTGCAACCTGTGAGCACAGCTTCAAGCTTGCTGATGCTCTTTTGTCTTTGCTGGTATTATATGGTATCATGACGTAACTGCTGAGCAGTTAAGATTATTTAAACTGAAAGTTTGCATCGCTAACCACTTAACCTGGTCACTTTTAATAAAGGTACAGAGCACCAAAGATGTCAGTTACTAACACTAATTAGACTAGAAAGATATTTTATATGAAACTGCTCATGAAACTACTACAACAACAAATTCTGTTTTGTTGTTGTTGTCAGGATGACGGTGTGCAGAAGCGAAGGAGACTGTGCACACACGCAATGGCCGACAGCAAGGCAGACAGGTGTGATGCAGATGCTGACTGCACAGTGGGGGAACAGGACGACACATCACACAACCTCCGTTCCAGCAGTGCTATTCGCAGGCATAGTCACTATGCAGGCACTGGCAGCACAACACCTGGCAGCAGACATACAACTCCCTGTATCGACACAGGGGCTGCTCCCAAATCCAGGGAAATGAGTGAGGTTCCTCCTGTGGTGTATGACACTCAGGGCAACAGTCAGTCATTTTCACCTGCTAAGAACGTGGGAGATGAAGCAAGAGCAGCAGACAATGACAGCCCAGTCACTGGCATTCCAGAAACGCTCGGCATGGATCTGTACACCAGTCAGCCAGAGGAGGATGCAGGGGAAGAGACTGCGGTTTCACCGGCACGTTGTTCTGTTCCTGGCGGTGACAGCAGTTGTGCAAACCTGCACAGTAAGGAGCGGGAAACTAGTGGCTCTTCTCACTGCAGAACAAAGAATTCAAGCAACACAGGTGGTGCAGGTGATGGTGAGAAGTGTGACAATGTACAACAACAGAAAAGCAAGTGTGATGGTGGACAACAGACGAAAAGGAGTGGTGAAGGAACCTCAAGTCAAGGCGTGTGGCCAACAGACAGTGTTGTGTTCAGCAGTGCAGGACCCAGGCTGGCAAGACGCTTAGCGACAGAACCAGCAAACACCAGCTCCTTACTCATCGATGAACAACAGAAGACGCAAGACTGCCTCTCCCCTGTTTTCCTCACTCACCGCAACGAACATGGTGATCGGTCACCGGCTTTGTTTGATGAAGGCGACAGCGACGCGGACAATGACGACTGCATACCCAGCTCCCCGGTGACAGTTTTGAGCAGAACCCTGACACGCAGATCCACACAACAGTCTGCCACTGGTCAGAAGAGACAGACCCCAGCTGTCGGGGGTGTGGAGAGTCCTGAGCACACTGCTGTCAGTCCAGTGTCTCCCATGTTGCTGCAGCCATCATGGGTCACTTCCGGAGGTGCAGTGACTGGGGCTGACCCTTCACGTTCAAGGCCTCAGTCTTCAGCTGTGACACCAGCTGACCCTTCACGTTCAAGGCCTCAGTCTTCAGCTGTGACACCAGCTGACCCTTCACGTTCAAGGCCTCAGTCTTCAGCTGTGACACCAGCTGACCCTTCACGCTCAAGGCCTCAGTCTTCAGCTGTGACACCAGCTGACCCTTCACGCTCAAGGCCTCAGTCTTCAGCTGTGACACCAGCTGACCTTTCACGCTCAAGGCCTCAGTCTTCAGCTGTGACACCAGCTGACCCTTCACGTTCAAGGCCTCAGTCTTCAGCTGTGACACCAGCTGACCCTTCACGCTCAAGGCCTCCGTCTTCAGCTCCTCCTGTGAAGAACGCAGTCAGAAGAAAAGGGTCCCAGTCCCACACCCAGGGAGTGCCTGACAACGATGGCATGAACCTTAGAGAAACTGTGTCTCCATGTCCTCCTGGGAATGGCTCTGCTCGTGGTGACCCCCACTTCAGTTCAACGACAGTCAGGACAGAAGGCGCAGTAAGTTTGAAAGTTCATGCTGGTTTCATTGTAACACAGGCTAGATAAATACTATTACATTTTGTTGTTATTTTCATCTTGCATCTTTGTTCTGTTACCAACTAACCCAGTATTCAGCTAATTGCTATTATGTAATGGCATTCATCAGTGTCAAGATACTATGAATCCAAGCTTGAAATGTCCTATTGTAAGGAAAGGAGAATTGTTTATATGTAGCAGTTTCAGGTAAAAGAAACAAAACACTCACAGCTTTCCCAATGCTTTCTACGTTTGCAGCTGATTTTTGTAAATTTGACTGCCAGCTATCTTTCACTTTGTTCCGTCATTGTTCTTTTTTGTTTCAGGCATGGAATCCTGCTCCAAGAAAGAAGCTGTTTAAACCCAAAGCAGCACCTGCATTGCCTTCTGCTGATGAAACCATCAACCCTTGCCTCTTACATGGCATGTGTACAGTACTATATTTGTATTATCTCTTTTTGATCAATTGTTTTTTAATTAAAAAAAAAGTAATGTAATCTACCAGGGAAAGTTGTCACCAAAAAGCAGGTTTTTTGTTTGTTTGTTTGTTTTATTTCCTGATATATCATTTTATATGCAAGGCTTTTTACTTTTTACAGTATTTTGATACATGTTTCGTTGTGCATTTTTCTTTATGTACTTTGTAATGGATTGATTTGTTTGGTTGACTCTGCAGGTTACTATTTGGATGAAGATTCATGGTCACCTTGACTAGTTGTGTGATGATTAGTCAGTGACATGAATCTTTGACCTGTGTTCTCCTGTTTATACTAATCATAGACAGGAGGTTGTTAAAAACACTTCTGGTCCAGTATGTGTGCATTCGTTTGTTCGTTCATTCATTCATTCATTCTTTTGTTCAACGTCTATCCACAATTAGATGAAAATCTGCCCATCTTTCATTGTCTATTCACTCCTTCTCCCCTCCCTCCCTGAAGTGTATATGTGTGTAAATGTGCATAATTTGCAAGTAAGACATAAAGATTTGGTGTGATATGTGTTGGCCTTACAAGTATCATGCTCTGTATGTGTGTGAATTTGCATAATTTACAAAATTATTTTGGTGTGCTATGTGTTGGCCTTACAAGTCTCAGGCTCTGTATGTTTGTAAACGTGCATAATTTGCAAATCAGACATAAAGATTTGCTGCAATATTTGTTGGCCTTGGAAGATTGAGAATACTGAACTTTACTCTTAAACTGTGCTGTTGTGAAGATGGCAGCCAGGATAAGGGAAGGGGTGATAAGACGAGTGAAGACATGCCGTTACCGTCGGGGAATCCAGCGACAGATGAACCCGTGTCATCACCAGGGAATCCCACAGCTGTGTGTTCACAGCTGAACGCCAGCATGGACCCAGCAGTCAGACTGACCCAGTACCTCAATGACCCGGTGAGCTTGCTGCTTTGCTGGGTGTCACTTCAGTTCAGAAACCGTGTCTGTCTCTTGTGAACAAGTGTGTTTGCGTATGTGTGATAGAGTTTGTGTGTGTCTGAGAGAGAGAGAGAGAGAGAGAGTTTGTTGTGTGTGTGTGTGTGTGTGTGTGTGTGTGTGTGTGTGTGTGTGCTTATTTACAGTTTTCATGAGAAATAAATATGGTTCTGATTCACACGCACACGCACACGCACACATGACCAAACGCGACACTAATTCCTACACAACCCTGAAAAGCAGTTTTGTACAGATGGGTACAGAGGCCAGATTTGAAGCGAGATTGTTTCAGCATTATGATGATTTTTGGTAATAGAATAGCTTTGGTCTCTGATGGCATGAAGACCCAGACTGCTGGAGACGGCGAGCTCTGTGAGCTGTCTGAGGAAGAGGAAGGTGACGTGACCTTGGACCCGCGGTTCCAGCGAGCGCACCTGACCTCAGGGCAGGACGTGACGATGATGATGTCGCTGAGCAGCAGCGAGGCCTACACAGGCGGCCAGACGTCCATGCCCCTGGTGCCAGCAGGGGAGGTGATCCACCCCACGACAGCCATGGACCTGTTGGAGGACAGCTTTGACAGGTGGGTGTTCTGCATGCTGTCTGTCAGAAAATGTGTGAACAGCACACACACAGTGTTGACAGGTGGGTGTTCTATATGTTGTCTGTCAGAAAATGTGTGAACAGCACACACACAGTGTTGACAGGTGGGTGTTCTACATACTCTGTCAGAAAATGTGTGAACAGCACACACACACAGTGTTGACAGGTGGGTGTTCTACATACTCTGTCAGAAAATGTGTGACCAGTACATACACACACACACACAGTGATTGCACTGCTACTAAAGAATGCAAGATTGGTTGCTCGCTTGATCACTTTCTGCGTTCCTTTGAAGCAAAGAAACAATCGCTGGCATTTTGAAATATTATGCATGCACTTGTGTGGGTTGCCTTTCTCTCTCTTTCTCTATCTCTGCATACACCTGAAACAGAACTATCGTTCAGCATGCAAGGTGTTGTTTTTTGTGGGTTTTTTTTTTCCTTTCATATACAGGTAATAGGTTTATTTGTTGAGTCATTGTCCAATCTAACTTTTTTTTTTCTTTCAGGGGGAGGGCGTGTGTGTGTGTGGGTTAATATTGAATTTTGAGCTGCTTTCTGCCTTCTGGCCAGTAAATGTCTCCATGTCAGATAACATGGCTTGCATTTAACTTGGGATGAAAAGGTAAGAGTCAGTCACATCTATCAGCTGAGAAGAAAGTTGAGACACGACTTAATGACTGCTGTATCAGTGATGCTGTGTGTTGCTGTATGGTGTGACCTCATTTGTATGGAAACAATACCATACGCAACAGTCGGTTTACAACACAGAATATATCACGTTTAATGGATTCTTTATTTTTGTGTGGGTTTTTGGCTGTATTACGCAGTACCATACTTAAGTGTATCTGTTTACTGACTTAAAAACAGAATGTACCATGTTCAATGGGTTCTATATTTTTGTGTGAGTTTGTTGGGTGTATTTTAAGATGCATCACATGAGTGTATCTGTTTAGTAACTTAAGCACAGGATATACCACATTTAATGGATTCTTTATTTTTGTGTGAGTTTGTTGGCTGTGTCATTATTATTATTATATTGATGATAATCATATTATTTCTTTTCTGATGGCCATAGTGAGAAACAACTGGCTGTCATCCTTTTTGTGTCATTGTTGTAGCTGTAGCATTAACTGTTATCATCATTATTATCGTCCATGGTGGTGTTTTTTGTGCTAACTGGTAACTTCCCTTGTCTTGAAAAGTTTAAAAACGTCAAATAAAGAAAAACCACAACATAAAATAATAATAAAAGAGAAAGATCGTTTCGCTTTGTTTCTTTATTTATAGTCTGTTCATCTAAGATGATGATATTAGACTGAAAATAAATGATAGTATTATTATTATTATTTGGATTATTATCATTCCTATCATAATGATGATTGTTAGTATTAATTAGAAATCGACATTGACAAAGGGGAGGTTACCTACTTCCGGGAGGTTATCGGCCGTAGTTTCGTCTGCTCCGCATAGGCGGATAGTAGTTTGCACAGGACAGGAATGTCAGACCCCTGCCGGAGTCTGCACTAGTTGGGTCACAGTAAGTATGTTATTTAAACGTAATTTTAGATAGAAAATTTCCTTTTCTGTATATTCGAATGAAAAGGGGGCCGGTTGAGGTAGGGGGTAGTGGTGGGGAGGGGGGTGGGGGGGCAAGGGGGAGGGGACTAAGAAAGGAAGAGAGACAGACAGACAGACAGACAGAGAACAGAATGTGGAAAAGATAGAGAAAAGGCAAAAAAAAACCCAACAACCGGCTATCATGTGTGTAAGAAGGAACATGATCCAGGCAGCACCATCGTCTTCCTGACTGTGCGTTGCCTGTTGACACACAGAGTTCCACAGAGGAAGGAGCAGTCCTATGCCTATGCTGAAGTGGTCCGGAAAAGGGCAGAGCGCAAGAAGCTGAAGGGCTTCACTTGCCAGGAGTGTGAAAAGGTTTGACATTCGCTCTTTTAACACACACACAAACAGACACACACACACACACACACACACACACACACACACACACACAACACAACACAACACAACACAACACAACACAACACAACACAACACAACACAACACACCGCACCACACACACACACACACACACACACACACATAGAAAAAACACGCATGCGCACACGTGCACACACACACTCACACGCACGCACCCACACACACACACACACACACACACACACACAACACAGACTGACACATGTACGCACACACACACACACACACACACAAGGTTTTTAAACATTGGGTGAAAAACTTGAAGCAGTGACTAGTTTTTATTGTACGTGATTTTTTGTTGTTGTTGTTGTTTACCCTTGACTTGAAGTAGATGCTGACATGGCGATAGCCTTAAAATGGTCTTTTTGGTCGGCGAGGCTCTAAGCACCATAATTTGATTTGATTTGATTTGACACACACACACGAGTCATGAATGCCTACACACACACATACATTCAGTGACTTTAACTTTCCGGTAAAGGGAAATAACTGGTGCTTTGTGAGAGAATACTAGCAAAGATCGAGAAATAAGGGGAGTGACTGTATCGGGTAGAAAATTTGAAACAAGTCAGCTTGCTGATGATACACCATTTACATTATATTGGGACAAAAAAATCTTATGAAAAGTTGTTTGATTAATTTGCGAGTTTTGATGAAATTTCAGTCCTAAAGTTGCATTTTTTTGGGGGAAAAAAAAGAGTGTTTGGTAAAAAAAAAGAAAAAAAAGAAAGAAAAAAAAATCATGTATATTTGGCTGACAAAAGAATGGACTTGAAGAGAAGCTTGGCAAAGAATAAAATGCTTTATTGTAATGAAACCTTAATGTGTACAAGTCACTTGCTCAACCAGCTCAAAATTGTAATATGTACATCCCAGTATTTCAAAATGCTTTCAGTGGAAAAGCTTAGTCAGTTAGTTCCTTTCAGAAGAAACAAAAAACAAAATATAGGATTGCATTCTTTTGAACAAAACAAACAAAAAAACGCCTGGAAAAATGTTTGCTGATTTATACCCATTTTCAGTGAAAATTGCTTGGCAGAGGCCAGTGCAGCAGGAGTTATGTTTCCCTGACAGTGAAATAGAGACTGGCTGTTCAGTTCAGTTCAGTTACTCAAGGAGGCAACACTGTGTTGAGACAAATCCATATACGCTACACCACATCTGCCCAAGCAGATGCCTGACCAGCAGCATAACCCAACGCACTTAGTCAGGCCTTGAGGGGTAAAAAAAGCTGCATAAAAAAATAAATGGATACATCATTAAATCAATGAATAAATAATTAAACAAATGAATAACTATGAGAAAGAAAAAAAAAGTAAGTGGATAGATAATGAAATAAAATTAAATGCAGGCAAAAAAAAAAAAAAAGAAGAAAAATGTGTTACTGAGGTACTGGGTATGTCGGTGGGGGAGATAAGGGGGAGGATGGGGCAGAGGCCAGTGCAGCAGGAGTTATGTTTCCCTGGCAGTGAAATAAAGAGACTGGCTGTGTGTTACTGCAGTACTACGGCGCCTTGGGTCTGTCGGTGGGGGAGATGAGGGGGAGGATGGGGCAGTGTTCCAGACATCGGGCGAGGCAGATGCCCCCCAGCACCCCCGAACACTTCTGGTCCATCGGCTTCCCCGACACACAGGAGTGTGAGGAGCGATGTGAGTCTGTTGTGTGGTGGTTGTTGTTGTTGTTAATGTTTTAATCCCTTGATTGTGGCGTTGATGTATAATGCATAGGAGAGATGTCAGTTTTGTCCTGGTTTTTTTTGTTTGTTTCTGTTTCTGTTTTCTTCTTCTGCGTTCACTCGTATGTACACAAGTGGGCTTTTACGTGTATGACCGTTTTTACCCCGCCATGTAGGCAGCCATACTCCGTTTTCAGGGGTGTGCATGCTGGGTATGTTCTTGTTTCCATAACCCACCGAACACTGACATGGATTACAGGATCTTTAATGTGTGTATTTGATCTTCTGCTTGCATATACACACGAAGGGGGTTCAGGCACTAGCAGGTCTGCACATATGTTGACCTGGGAGATCGTAAAAATCTCCACCCTTTACCCACCAGGCGCCTTCACCGTGATTCGAACCCGGGACCCTCAGATTGACAGTCCAACGCTTTAACCACTCGGCTATTGCGCCCGTCGATTGTGGCGTTGATGTATAATGCATAGGAGACATGTCAGTTTTGTCCTGTTTTTTTGTTTTGTTTTTGTTTCTGTTTTGTTTGTTCAACCCTTTGATTGCGGTATTGATATATCGTGTGAAGGAGAGTTGTCAGGTTTGGTTTTGTTGTCGTTGTTGTTTTTTGTTGTTTTTTGCGACCCCTTGATTGTGGTATTGATTTGTTTTTTGGTGATTTTTTTTCTCCTTTTTTTTTCTCCTTTTTTTTTCAACCCCTTGATTGTGGTATTGGTGTACAGTGCATAGGAGAGATATCAGTTTTTGAGGGTTTTTTTTCTGTTTTTTCATCTGTTTGATTTTGGTATTGATGTTCAGTGTGCAGGAGAGACGTCAGTTTTGTCCTGGTTTTTTGTTTGTTTGTTTGTTTGTTTTCCCAACCCTTTCTAGCATTGATGTACAGTGCATAGGAGAGACATTAGTTTTGCATCTTTTTTTTTTTCTTTTTTTTTCAATCCCTTGATTGTGATATTGATGTATAGTGCGTAGGAGAGATGTCACTTTTCTTTTGTTCACATTTTTTGGAGTGTGTTTTGTTTTGTTTTTTGTAACCCCTTGATTGTGGTCTTGACATACAGTGTGTGGGAATGATGTCAGCTTTGTTCTGTTTTTGTTTGGGGGGGTTTTTGGGGGGGGGGGGGGGGGGGCGGGTGTCCCCTATTTTTCACTCAGTCTGGCTCCACGAGTAAGCCATTATTGTTAGTAGTAGGGGGCTTAGTAGGTGGTGTCCTAAGTACGTTAAATCAGAACAGGCACCACTGAACACCACCGAAGTGACTCAGCAGCAGTGTAGGGTCTCCTCTGGTGTGTGCCTAACATCGATGGTTCCCTGTGGACTGCCGACGCTGGAACTGCGACGGACGAACCCGGGTGTGGCCATGTATGGGGGAATCTAAATGAGCGGCGTGGGAGTAATGCCAGTGTAATGGTGCAGATGATGGGGCAGCAAAAAAAAAAAAAATTAAAGTTCATAAGGCAAATCAAGTCTGGTCACAACTTTAACCAGTGCTCGCGTTGTACACAAACAAATATAACTCTTTTTTTTTTCTCTTTCTTTTTCAGATCAAATATCGGCAGTGAAGAATGGACAAAGATGACGAGACAGGGTGAAGTCTGCTAAGAGTATGGTGTCCATTTCCAACGCATTTGACTTGGAAGCTGATGACCAAAATGCTCAGCATCTGTAAGGAAATTGGAAATGTTTCAATATCTTATTGTGGTTTTTACATGTTGTTTTTGAAAGCTTACTGTCTGCTGAAAATTGACAGTATTTATGAACTGTGATTGAAGAACAAAGTTTTTTTTAAATTTCTTTTTAAAGAAAAAAAAATGACAGGGAATTTAACATGTGGATGGATGTGTCCATTCTTCATTTACTTTGTTATTGCAAGTTGTATACATCTGTATATGATGAAGTAAAAAAAAAAATGTATTCATAGAGAGGGGATATTATATACATTTGTATGCTTCCTTGAGATAAAAATTAGAAAATTGAGGGAGGGCAGTCTGCGTAGGTTAATTTATCGTAACTTACAGCATGTAAGACGCAACTTTTTTCATTACTCAGATCTGACCCTTGCATTTTGTCAGCTGTATGTGTCCTGTTTTTGAAATTGAATTCTGACCACCGCTTGGTGCCACCTTTCACAGCAAACTCAACACGTGACAACATTGTTGATCACAATAAAGGCATACAATCACACTGAACAGCAACACTTAACACACTTCATTTTTACCACTGTTTGATTTGACATGGTTCATGTTCCCCATTGAATGGAACTGAAACCAAATCACATATAACACCAAAGTTAAAGTGAACATGATCGAAACTCGCCCTCAGGGTATGTAAAAAAAAAAAATAAAAAAAAAAAAAGAGAGAGAGAGAGAGTAATATCTGAGTTATGGATATATTTATTGTGTGAAATTAGAGAAATCAGAAAAGTGAACTGATCATCTCCCAACCTATTCAAACATGCAAAGCAAGATGGCGTATATCTCTGAAAGCAGGGCTAGCAGACTGGATTCTGAATGAACTAGTTAATGAACTGGGGCTTGAAAATACTGTACATTCGACTGAAGGCTTCAGAGTGATATAAAGCTGTGTTTGAAAAAAAAAAAAAAGAACAAGAGAGGCAAGGCCTTCAAGACTCACTTGTGATAAATTAAGTCCCCTAGCATTAATTACAGAGTAATTTCCCTTTTTTACTATCTGCACCAAAACGTTTGCAAAATAAATAAAAATTCCATGCTTAGCAAAAGAAGTTCCTGTTTGAACAAAAAATGATAATAATGACTCCTCTTGTTGTTGGGTCAGAATATCAGATCAAAGTGCCAAGTTTAGAGAATACAAAAAATATAAATATAACAGTAAATGCAGTTTGCATATAATTAGGCTTCATTTTTTATTTTTTTTGTGCCCATCCCAGAGGTGCAATATTGTTTTAAACAAGATGACTGGAAAGAACTGAATTTTTCCTATTTTTATGCCAAATTTGATGTCAACTGACAAAGTATTTGCAGAGAAAATGTCAATGTTAAAGTTTACCACGGACACACAGACACACACACACACACACACAGACAACCGAACACCGGGTTAAAACATAGACTTACTTTGTTTACACAAATGAGTCAATTATATAAAAGAACATACAGAGTAAAAGACCCAAGACAACCAGCAGACTTCCAAAGATGACGTCACACTCCAAACACAACATGCAGGATCAGCTGACTTATTCTGCAGCAGACAGTGTGAGGACTTTCAATTTTTCTTGATCATCAGCAGATGCGGCCTATCAGATGTGTGCGCCTTATGCATTCAATTCAATTCAGTTCAATTTCAAAATACTTTATTATCAGCTTCAACCAAAACCAGAAAATTTTCTTTAGGCTCACTTAAAATAAAATGCCCGTCAGCAAAAAAAACAAACTGACACACCCTTCACTTATCACCATGCACACATCAATTATTATGTAAAAAGAAAAACATGTGGGTAAGATACTATTACATTCAGAGTGTAACAACTGTGTGTGTGTTGCGTGTGTGCCCACGCACGCGCATGCATCGTTGAAATATTTTCAGTTTCTTAATATTCAGGGCATGCTCCTTATGTACCGTATCACTTTTTTGGTGGGAAATTCAGGTAATTTGTGTGTATTCATTGATCAGACCATGGAGTGGTGTATGATTTTTATTTTATTTTATTGAAAACAACTCATGTGTGGAAAAATTCAGGGATTTTGTGTTCATTCTAGAGTATTATAAAATAAAACATTTTAAAGCAAAGAGTTTTTTCTTCTTTCTTTGGATTTGTCCGAATGCAGTGACGTTTCCTTGAGCTGCTGATACTGGTACTGATACAGAGATAAGCTGGGCTGTAGTTTTGAAATGTCCTCACCAGTCATGTCATCTGGAGTCCCATCTAATGCAGCCAGCACTATGATGTTGTCTGCAGTATTGTCAGATACTGGTGTGTGTGTTGTGTGTGTGTGTGTGTGTGTGTGTTAGTTTTGGCGTAAAATGCCAATGGTTTTACTTAACAGCCTCCACATCTCAAAACGGGTCAAAACATTAAATATTCATGTGTGTGTGTGTGTGTGTGTGTTGTCTACTCCCTTAAAAAAGTGCATACAGTACTGTGCATGTTCAAAACCCTCTCTCGCTGACCACACTAGAAACAAGAAGTTACCTTTTCAAACACAATTTAATTGTGATGCAATGCCATAAATCTTTCTTGGACAATACACAAAAATCGATCACCTTTTCATACACAATCTATTTGTGATGCAATGCCACGACTCATTCTTGGACAACACACAAACATTAGTTAGCATTTCTGACACAGCTGTGATGCAGATTTCAAAAATCATTCTTGGACAATACACAAAAATTAGTTAACTTTCATACACAATGAAAAATTATATATAACTGTGATGCAATGCCACGAATCATTCTTGGACAATACACAAACAATTGAACAAATCATCAGCCATGGTCATGGTGACATCATTTCATATACCCCACCTTTCCATGTTTTTGTTTGTTTTAGTTTTTTTAACTCACTCAGTATGGCCAGTCCTCTCTTCTCTACACAGACCCCTCGGATGTCCAGTGGGTGTCTGAATGACCCAACCTTTAGCTTCCGTCATCAGAATTGTGGTATTCTTTGTCAACATTCACGTCTTTAGTATAAGAGCCTTCCGCCTGCAATATTTTGATGATGGTAATTGGGGTGAAACGCTGTTAACATCGTCTCTTTCGCTGTTCGTATGGAAAGAGTTAATCCCACCCACTCTTCACCAGAACAAGGTCAACACATAGGGAGTAAGAGCATTCTGGGATGAAGATAGAGGAATATCTGTACACCTCACTGTATTAACCAGCACCAAAAACTGTTGGATGTTTGAGATGTAATGCCACCATGTGATTTAACACTTACACAAACAAATGGAAAAACAAGAAGAAAACAAAGTGTGTGTGTGTGCATGAATATGTATGCTTTGTTTGTGTGTGTACATGAATATGAACACTTGTGTACATGTGTGTATATGTATGTGACTGCATGCGTGAGCATGCATGCATGTGTGGGTATGCGTGTGCACGCATTTATAGATATGTTTGAGTGCAGGCATGCAGGTGTTTTGCGTGCATGTGCACGCATGTGTCGATTTGTGTGTGTGCATGCATGTGTGTGTGCATGCATGCACGTGTATGTGTGGTGCTAAGAACACCAGATGTTTCAGTGCGCTATTTATGCTACGACCTAAAGAGGGAGAACCACAGTTCAGGGCCTTGCCCCACAGGTACATGCAGACATTAGGGCACGACAGGAGAAGACATGAATAAAAATACATTCAAAAGCTTTTTTCCAAGTATTAGTTATCCCAGAACTATTAACTGGTTCAATTACTATGGCACATGGGGGGATGGGGGGGGGGGGGGGGGGTTGTTAATCTGATTTCAAAACACCAGCATATACACAGAGATAGACTTTGATCTTAATTTTTTTTTCTTCTTTTTTTTTTTAAGACCAGCATATTTACAGACATGATTTCTTGTTCTTCTTCTTTGTTCATGGGCTGCAACTCCCACGTTCACTCGTATGCACACAAGTGGGCTGTTACGTGTATGACCGTTTTTACCTTCCATGTAGGCAGCCATACTCCGTTTTCAGGGATAGACATGATTTGATATTTTTAAAGGGCCAGCACTTACACAGATATGTGTTGATCTGTTTTTAAAAGATCAACATGTATATATGAAGAGAGGTTTTGAGTTGTTTTTTTTAAGACTAGTATATATATACAGACATGTTTTAATCTTTTTAAAGGACCAGTACATACACAGAGATGTATGTTAATCTGTTGTGTGTTTTTTTTGTTTGTTTTTTTTGTTTTTTTTTTGAAAGACCAGCATATATACAGAGAACTCCAGTTCTGAGCCATTCATTTGGACACACGTCTTTGCCACTGGTCAGTTAGTTTGCTTGGTTTAATATTGTAATCATGAATGTTGAACAACAACATCAACAACAACAAACGGTGAGCCACAAATTTTTGGATCATTATCAAAACTCACAGAAAATATGCTGGTCCTCTGTGTATGTGAAACACCCGACCTCTCTCAAAATGATCAATAAAAATCATTCAGCGTATCACAGTTGCACATGCATCCACATTCAAACTTTTAAATGTGTGCATGGGGAAAACACTTTTGTTGTTGTTGTTGTTGTTGTAAGCTCATTGCTTTCCTGTAGTTTGTCTCAGCAGCCCAACACCAACAGCTTTTCAACAACAAAAAATAAGTAGGAGTATCCGCATCATTTGAATCACATTCCTCCTTTTATGTGGTTTCGTGTTGACGTGCCAGGAAGAGCTTTGCAATAATTATTGTGAGTGTTGTGACTGCCGTGAGCATTACTTTGATCTTCTTCTTCTTCTGCGTTCACTCGTATGCACACGAGTGGGCTTTTACGTGTATGACCGTTTTTACCCCCACCATGTAGGCAGCCATACACCGTTTTCGGGGGTGTGCATGCTGGGTATGTTCTTGTTTCCATATTCCACTGAACGCTGACATGGATTACAGGATCTTTAACGTGCGTATTTGATCTTCTGCTTGCATATACACACGAAGGGGGTTCAGGCACTAGCAGGTCTGCACATATGTTGACCTGGGAGATCGTAAAAATCTCCACCCTTTACCCACCAGGCGCCGTCACTGCGATTCGAACCCGGGACCCTCAGATTGACAGTCCAACGCTTTAACCACTCGGCTATTGCGCCTGTCATTACTTTGATAATTCTCTCTCTCTCTCTCTCTCTCTCTCTCTCTCTCTCTCATGCACACACACACATACACAGACATACACATGCTCACATACACACTCTGGAATTAGGTGGAAGAAAAAAGAAGACTGGGACTTAGTTGTCGGGGAAATTTGATGAACAATTTGAGCAAGCACATCATGCTGTTCTTGGAAAAGCAACATTTCATGGAAGAGACCAAAAGTTTGGTGAACACACCAGGTATTTGTGCCCACTTGCAGAACTTTGTTATTTCGATGACATTCTGCTCAACATGAAAAAAACGACAGTGAGCATAGAGCACTTCTCACGAGAGCGAAGGGGCGACTCCAAGAAGCTGGTCTTTGAAAGAATGAAGAAAAAATGTGAAAATGGAAAACCAGAAATTGACTTCCTTGGATACATCATTAGCAGTGGAGGTGTGTGCCCTGATATTTTGAAAAACATTGAAGCGACCCAAAAGTTGAGAGAACCATCAGACATTACATGTCTAAAAAGATACCTCACTCTACTGATAATGTGAATGGTGTTGTTGGTGTGGGTTGATTCTGTTGTGTATGTTGTTGGTTCTGTTGTCGATGCTGTGGATTCTATTGTTGACATGGTTGTCGTTAAGGTGGTGTTTGACCTTGTACAATAGAAAGTGTTGTCATTGTTGTTGATGATGTGGTTGGTTCTGTGGTTGATGTGGTGGATTCTGTGGTTGATGTCTCCACTGGTGATGTTGGACCTTGTACAATAGACAGTGTTGTCAGAGTTGTTGTTGATGTTGTTGGTTCTGTTGTGGATGTGGTGGATTCCGTTGTGGATGTGGTTGGTTCTGTTGTTGACGTTGTTGATGTGGTTGATTCTGTTGTTGATGTTGGACCTTGTACAATGGACAATGTCGTCAAAGTTGATTCTGTTGTTGATGTGGTTGGTTCTGTTGTTGTCATTGGTTCTGTGGTGGATTCTGTTGTTGATGTGGTTGATACTGTTGTTGATGTGGTTGGTTCTGTTGTTGATGTGGTGGAATCTGTTGTTGATGTCTGTACTGGTGATGTTGGGCCTTGTACAATGGAAAGCGTTGTCAAAGTTGTTGTTGATGTGGTTGACTCTGTTGTGGGTGTTGTTGATTCTGTTGTTGATGTGGTTGGTTCAGTTGTTGATGTTGTTGGTTCTGTGGTTGATGTGGTGGATTCTGTGGTTGATGTTGTTGGTTCAGTTGTTGATGTGGTGGATTCTGTAGTGGATGTGGTAGGTTCAGTTGTGGATGTGGTTGGTTCTGTTGTGGATGTGGTTGTCTCCACTGGTGATGTTGGACCTTTCACAATGGACAGTGTTGTCAAAGTTGTTGACGATGTGGTTGGTTCTGTTGTTGATGTGGTTGGTTCTGTTGTTGATGTGGTGGGTTCTGTTGTTGATGTTGTTGATGTGGTGGGTTCTGTTGTTGATGTTGTTGATGTGGTTGGTTCTGTTGTTGATGTGGTGGGTTCTGTTGTTGATGTGGTGGATTCTGTTGTTGTTGTCTGTACTGGTGATGTTGGACCTTTCACAATGGAAAGCGTTGTCAAAGTTGTTGATGAGGTAGTTGGTTCTGTTGTTGATGTGGTGGATTCTGTTGTTGACGTTGTTGATGTGGTTGGTTCTGTTGTTGATGTGGTGGATTCTGTGGTTGATGTGGTTGGTTCAGTTGTTGTTGTGGTTGATTCCATTGTGGATGTGGTTGGTTCGCTTGTGGTTGTGGTGGTGTCTGTGGTTGACTTTGTTGTGGATGTTGTTGTCTCCACTGGTGATGTTGGACCTTGTACAATGGACAGTGTTGTCAGAGTTGTTGATGATGTGGTGGATTCTGTTGTTGACGTTGTTGATGTGGTTGGTGCCGTTGTTGATGTGGTTGGTGCCGTTGTGGATGTGGTTGGTTCTGTTGTTGATGTGGTTGACTCTGTTGTGGATGTGGTTGTCTCCACTGGTGATGTTGGACCTTGTACAATGGACAGTGTTGTCAGAGTTGTTGATGATGTGGTGGATTCTGTTGTTGATGTGGTTGGTGTCGTTGATGTGGTAGATTCTGTTGTGGATGTGGTTGGTTCTGTTGTGGATGTGGTGGATTCTGTTGTGGATGTGGTTGGTTCTGTTGTTGATGTGGTGGATTCTGTTGTTGATGTGGTTGGTTCAGTTGTGGATGTGGTTGGTTCTGTTGTTGATGTGCTGGATTCTGTTGTGGATGTGGTTGGTTCAGTTGTGGATGTGGTTGGTTCTGTTGTTGATGTGGTGGATTCTGTTGTGGATGTGGTTGGTTCGGTTGTGGATGTGGTTGGTTCTGTTGTTGATGTGGTTGACTCTGTTGTGGATGTGGTTGTCTCCACTGGTGATGTTGGACCTTGTACAATGGACAATGTTGTCAGAGTTGTTGACGATGTGGTGGGTTCTGTTATGGATGTGGTGGATTCTGTTGTTGATGTGGTTGGTTCAGTTGTGGATGTGGTTGGTTCTGTTGTTGATGTGGTGGATTCTGTTGTGGATGTGGTTGGTTCTGTTGTTGATGTGGTGGATTCTGTTGTGGATGTGGTTGGTTCTGTTGTTGATGTGGTTGACTCTGTTGTGGATGTGGTTGTCTCCACTGGTGATGTTGGACCTTGTACAATGGACAGTGTTGTCAGGGTTGTTGACGATGTGGTTGGTTCTGTTGACGATGTGGTGGATTCTGTTGTTGACGTTGTTGATGTTGTTGGTTCTGTTGTTGATGTGGTTGATTCCGTTGTTGATTCTGTTGTGGATGTAGTTGGTTCTGTTGTTGATGTGGTTGACTCTGTTGTGGATGTGGTTGGTTCGGTTGTGGATGTGGTTGGTTCTGTTGTTGACATTGTGGTTGGTTCTGTTGTTGACAATGTGGTGGATTCTGTTGTTGTCTCCACTGGTGATGTTGGACCTTGTACAATGGACAGTGTTGTCAGAGTTGTTGACGATGTCGTGGGTTCTGTTGATGTGGTTGGTTCTGTTGTTGATGTGGTTGGTTCAGTCATGGTGGATTCTGTGGTTGATGTGGATTCTGTGGTTGATGTGGAGAATTCTGTTGTGGTGGTGGATTCTGTGGTTGATGTGGTGGATTCTGTGGTTGATGTGGTGGATTCTGTTGTGGTGGTGGATTCTGCGGTTGATGTGGTGGATTCTGTGGTTGATGTGGTGGATTCTGTTGATGTTGTCTGTACTGTTGATGTTGGTCCTTGTACAATGGACAATGTTGTCAAAGTTGTTGATGATGTGGTTGGTTCTGTTGTTGACGTAGTTGGTTCAGTTGTTGATGTGGTTGGTTCAGTCGATGTGGTTGGTTCTGTTGTTGACGTGGTTGGTTCAGTTGTTGTAGTAGTTGGTTCAGTTGTTGATGTGGTTGGTTCAGTCGTAGTAGTTGGTTCTGTTGTTGACGTGGTTGGTTCTGTTGTTGACGTAGTTGGTTCTGTTGTTGATTCAGTTGACGTGGTTGGTTCAGTCGATGTGGTTGGTTCTGTTGTTGACGTGGTTGGTTCAGTTGTTGTAGTAGTTGGTTCTGTTGTTGACGTGGTTGGTTCAGTTGTTGACGTAGTTGGTTCAGTCGTTGACGTGGTTGGTGCAGTCGTTGACGTGGTTGGTTCTGTTGTTGATTCAGTCGTTGACGTGGTTGGTTCAGTCGTTGACGTGGTTGTTGTGGGCACAGTGGATACCGCGACGAGCGATAGCGAGGGCTGTACGATGGACAGGGTCCTCCTGACAAGGGACAGTGTTGGGGGTGACGTGGTCGGCCCCCGTGCCAGTGACAGAGTTGGGCGGACGATGGACAGCGTGGGCCCTGGGGACCTCACCACGGACAACGTGCGGGACGCTGTGGGGGTGGGTGACGTGCGGGTGACCAGAGACAGGGTGGTGGGGACGGTTGAGGTGCTGACTATGGACAAGGTAGTAGGAGGCGCTTGGCGTCGTCTTCTTCGGTGTCTGTTGTGTCCCCTGTATGCCGAAGAACCTGCTCCTCCCTCTTCCAGAGGATGGTCAGAGAGTCGGTCTGGAGTCATGATGTGGGACATCCATCTGCCGAAGTTCTTCCGCTGCTTAGGTCTTGTCCTGACGCGAGGTCTCCCCTGCCAGCTGCGTGGCCTGTCGTGATGAAGTGATGAAGAACCAGCTTGAGTCTGGAATTTATCAGCTGCCGGTCGTTTTACGTGGACTTGGCTGTCTTTACCAGTCTTCTGGTCAATCTTTTCCAGCGGTGGATTGGAGGATATTCCCGCTGTGGCCGGTGGTTTGGCACGTGAGGCATGGATGCTGGAAGGAAAACGAGGTATGGACTTGACCCTTTCTCGTCCAGCTCTTTGCAACGCTGGCATTCCATCGTTCGGGGAATTCTCGATATCGTCGTTCTTGAATTTCCAATGTCTGAAGTAATAGGATGCTTTGTGGCGTGTGTTTTGGGCGGCATGTTTATGAAGACTTCTTTGAGAACCACGAACATCAATAAGTTTTGCGTGTGGTAAGACTTCACCGAAAACCTTGTCGCCCCAACGTCTAAGAAGGCCGTGGTTCGGGTTGGAAAAGATCCCCTCAGAACTGTCTTTCTTGAAGCCGTCAGGATTGAAACGTCTCGGGTTGAAAACAACTCGTGTTGGTTCGTTTTTGAAGCTTTTTGGGCTGACGAGGGCTGTTGGGTGGTGGAGGATGTTGTAGAGGGTGTGGATGAGGGGGAGGCAACATGGTGAAGAGCTGACCAGACCGAACACACAGCGCAGGGAACAGGGCCGTTTGGACTCCTTCACTGCACCTGTGGCACAGTCATCATGGGGATGTAATCTCGAATTATTGAATGTGTGTGTGTGTGCTTGTGTCTAGGTGTGTGCATGCGTGCGTATGAATGTGTGTGTGTGCTTGTGTCTAGGTGTGAGCATGCGTGCGTATGTATGTGTGTTTGGATCTTAACTGAAACATGAACAATTTTAAACATCCGTAAGTCTGTCAACGGTGTGTGTGTCTGGTCGCATACAAACGTGCAAATATCATTCAGCAAGTGTCTCAGTCAACTCAAATCTACAATGTTTTCAAGCAAAGTCGACCCTATAAAGCCCATACGTTTCGGCCAGAAACATTCAAGTCAAAACCATACTTATTTCCAAAACAAACCATTGGGTATTCGTATACAAAAAAATACAACTGATAAGCTACTTACAAAACATAAATACAAGAGGCAGAGCCTTTCAAGACTCACTTGTGCTTCGCACTTTATCCTGTAAAGGAATCAGAAGGGAAAAAAAAGAGAGAAAAAAAATCGTTAAAAAGTTATCTGTAGTAAATATTATATAAAAATAAGCTTGGGAGAAAAAAAAAAGCACTTGAGTGGGACCGAATTATGTTCAGTTCTGAAGCAAGCTGACTAATCCCCACTGCTACGGCGCATCTGACGTCGTTTGCCTTCTGCGTGCAATAAATAAACGTCATTGTATTGGACGTAATAACACCGTCTGAAACGTGTTTTCGTGTGTTTTATTATATCTCGATTATTCTTTCATTTGGGTGGTAAAGGAGACGTTGCCATTACTTCAAGCACGTCGCAACACATGGTAGATATCTAGATTTGCACGAACCTGTCTACAATGGGCTGAAAGAAACGATCGATTCATTTTTTTAAAATTTTATGTCCATTCCAGTTAATTCAGTGTCCTCTATAGAATATTTATATGCAGTTCGTCGATGGTGTCACTGTACGTGTTCTGTCCAGAATTTTGTATTTCTTTCCTTTTAATTGTGAACGAGAAAAACGAGGTCATATCGTCGTCTTACCAAACACAACCAGCTTTCTGTCAACTCCGTGGGAAGCGGTTTATAGAATTGTCGGATTTCGGAACGAATCTCAACAAAATAACCCGTTAATGATACGGAAATACGGCTTAATTCGAGAGACTTACAACATATCATTGGTATGGCTGTGAAGATTTTTTTCATACGATGTTTGAGCCAAATTTGGTTTTGGCAGACAAAGAATTTCCAGAGAAAATGGCAATGTTAAAGTTTACCCGGCCACGGACACACACACACACACACACACACACACGAACACCGGGTTAAAACATGGATACACTGTTTACACAAGTGAGTCAAAAAGGTGGGGACGTGTTTATGTAGTGGAGTGATGGCCTAGAGGTAACGCGTCCGCCTAGGAAGCGAGAGAGAATCTGAGCGCGCTGGTTCGAATCACGGCTTAGCCGCCGATATTTTCTCCCCCTCCACTAGACCTTGAGTGGTGGTCTGGACACTAGTCATTCGGATGAGACGATAGACCGAGGTCCCGTGTGCAGCATGCACTTAGCGCACATAAAAGAACCCACGGCAACAAAAGGGTTGTTCCTGGCAAAATTCTGTAGAAAAATCCACTTCGATAGGAAAAACAAATAAAACTGCACGCAGGAAAAAATGCAAAAAAAAGTGGGTGGCGCTGTAGTATAGCGACGCGCTCTCCCTGGGGAGAGCAGCCCGAATTTCACACAGAGAAATCTGCTGTGATAAAAAGAAATACAAATACAAATCTTCGTCCAAGTCACACACGATCTCCCCTTCTTTTACGTGCCAGGATACGTCAAAACCAAGACAGTTTTGCTATTCTATCATGGTACTCCCTCTTTGGTTTTTGTTATTCATCTATATTTGTTTTTTTTGTTTTCTATCTTTATTTGTTTTTGACGAAGGACGTTTTCCATAAACTGAACACAGTTTCTTAAGAACTTTACAGAAACCAAAGAAGGAGTATCGTCAGTCGGATAGATGTTTTCTTACTCTGTTAATTCAAAACATGCGGGGCTTGTTTCTTGCAATCAAAATTTTCAATCAGTCAATCATTTTCGCAGTCAAATCATTTCTAACAATTCGCTTTTTTTTTCTCATGTGTGAGGTAACACACAACATGAGTCTAAAGTATATATTAACCTGTGATTCAGCTGTCTCTGTGTCTATATGTGTGTATGTCCGTGATAATTTATAACCAAAGAAATTTTCTCCACTCTTATATCAGTGATATGTTGTAAGTCTTCCGGATTAAACCGTATTTCCGTATCATGATTTTTTTTAAATTTTCTTTTGTGTTTGTTGACCCAGCATCTTCACCGTTTCAGTGGTATTACTTCCATACCGCTCATCCCGAGTCACACCTGGGATCATCAGTCGCAGTTCCAGCGCCAGCAGTCTACAGGGAACTGTCAATGTATAGGTGGCCAGCAGGCGAAACTGAGGTTACGAGAACAGGGCATGAAAGGAAACAGAACTGGGGATTTTAAAATTTTTTATATTGATGATAAAAGAGAATGATGGTCATGTCGATGCTGCTGTGGAAGTACATCTGGGGTTTGGAACTATGTGACGAGACTACTCTTCCTTTCACAATGATATCCCGGCATTAATCGGGCCCGAGAGATACATGTACTTGCAGTGTTAGGAAACTGAGCAACACACCCAAAGAAATGAAGTCGATGATACTCGACAATGTGGTCCCTGTCTTCCCATTTGAACGCATAGCACACTCAGCTCTGAGTAGGAGCCAGCCACGGGCATAAGAAAAACCCACCTCTGCTGCAATCAAGATATATATTGTCGTCCAGAATTTTCGGTAGGCTCGTTCTAGTTAATTCAGTACCTATTTGTGTGAAATAAACGCGTCGATGGTGTATTTAATGTCATTCTGTGTGTTCTGTTTCGAATTTTCGTGTCAGTGAACTGTAATCTACACGTGATAACTATACCGTCTGTTTCACAAAGGCACGAAAACCATGTATTCTAGTACTTCAACAAACTAATCTACACGTAATAACTACCGTCTGTTTCACAAAGGCACGAAAGCTGAGTATTCTAGTGCTTCAATGAACTGTAGTCTACACGTGATAACTACCTTCTGTTTTACAAATACAGGAAAGCTGTGTATTTTTGAGCTTCAATGAACTGTAATGAACACGTGATAACTACTGTCTGTTTTACAAATACATGACAACCGTGTATTCTTGTGCTTCAATGAAGTGTAGTCTACACGTGATAACTACTGTCTGTTTTGCAAATACATGACAGCCGTGTATTCTTGTGCTTCAACGAACTGTAGTCTACACGTGATAACTACTGTCTGTTTTGCAAATACATGAAAACAATGTATTCTTATGCTTCAATGAACAGTATCTACACGGAATGAATGTTGTCTATTTTTAAACGGCACGAAAGCTAAGTATTCTAGAGCTTCAATGAACGGGAGAAGTTTTCTCTATGACTTTGCGTGTCATCATCAT
>NC_134891.1:26700384-26715384 GCF_041734735.1 Babylonia areolata
ACTGAATGGCATTATTGTGTGGTATCGTATCGTGGCCTATCGTACTGAATGGCATTATTGTGTGGTATCGTATCGTATCGCACTCTATCGTACTGAATGGCATTATTGTGTCGTATCGTATCGCAGCCTATCGTACTGAATGGCATTATTGAGTCGTATCGTATCGCAGCCTATCGTACTGAATGGCATTATTGTATCGTATCGTATCGCAGCCTATCGTACTGAATGGCATTATTGAGTTGTATCGTATCGCAGCCTATCGTACTGAATGGCATTATTGAGTCGTATCGTATCGCAGCCTATCGTACTGAATGGCATTATTGAGTCGTATCGTATCGCAGCCTATCGTACTGAATGGCATTATTGTATCGTATCGTATCGTATCGCAGCCTATCGTACTGAATGGCATTATTGAGTTGTATCGTATCGCAGCCTATCGTACTGAATGGCATTATTGTATCGTATCGTATCGCAGCCTATCGTACTGAATGGCATTATTGTATCGTATCGTATCGCAGCCTATCGTACTGAATGGCATTATTGTGTCGTATCGTATCGCAGCCTGTCGTACTGAATGGCATTATTGAGTCGTATCGTATCGCAGCCTGTCGTACTGAATGGCATTATTGAGTCGTATCGTACTGAATGGCATTATTGAGTTGTATCGTATCGCAGCCTATCGTACTGAATGGCATTATTGAGTTGTACCGTATCGCAGCCTATCGTACTGAATGGCATTGCAACAAAAGAAAGGCAGTCCCATGTGGAAGAAGTTCAATTCAAGAATGTTGACTGACATCCTGACATGTCACCTGCCCTATCTCACTGAGGTGACAGCGAAGATCCCCGTATGCTCTCTCTGTCTGAGGGGGGGGGGGGGGGAGGGAAGGGGGGGGGTTCATGCGTGTTTGTGTGTGCTGTGTGTTTGATTTTCTGATCACGTGCATGATATTTGGATGTTCGCTATGTAGTTCAGGTGACAGGGTTTGGGGGGAGGGTGTGTGTGTGTGTTTGGCGGGTGAGGGGGGGGGGGGTGGAGGTCAGAGACATCTCACCTGTGCCTTTTGATCTTCATGTATGTGAAAAAAAAAATTGTTTATATCCTATTTTTCTCACGTGATGTGAATTGAACATTAGTGTATTTTCACTGACGGGGCAGCACGTGGAAATAAACAGTCATCATAATGACATACCTGGGCAAAAGATTCAGGATCGTGTTTCCTTAACGGGGAATCCCGATACAGGCCCAACGACATCTGACACACTGACTGGGCGTATGGCAGAGGGCGGAAAGATAACAGCAACACGAGGGTAAAAATGGGAACAAGAGTTAAACTCACTCAGTACGGCCAGTCCTCTCTTCTCCTCTACACAGACCCCTCGGATGTCCAGTGGGTGTCTGAATGACCCAACCTTTTGCTTCCGTCGTCAGAATTGTGGTATTCTTTGTCAATATTCACCTCTTCAGTATAAGAGCCTTCCGCTTGCAATATTTTGATGATGGTAATTGGGGTGAAACGCTGTTAACGTCGTCTCTTTCGCCGTTCGTATGGAGAGGGTTAAAGGCTGGTTAAAGATCTCATCGCCTTTCACGGCCATCGGGGCTATGAATTCATTATAACCACTATTCTATTATTATTATTGTCGTTATTATTACTATTATTATTTATTCATTTATTTGTTTATTTATTTTATTTTATTATTTTAATTATATCACTTATTTATTTATCTATTTATTTATTTAGATTTTTATTTTATTTTATTTTGTACGCTTATAGTTGACTTCATCAAGTTTTTGCGCCTTATACATATCATTATTATTAGTAGTAGTTGTTGTTTTTTTTCTCAAGGCCTGGCTAAGCGCGTTGGGTTACGCTGCTAGCAGGTCAGGCATCTGCTTGGCAGATGTGGTGTAGCGTATATGGATTTGTCCGAACGCAGTGACGCCTCCTTGAGCTACTGAAACTGAAACTGAAACCAGAGGTCGGCATAGGAACGAAGGCGGGCCCAGCCCTCTCCTTCAGTCGTTTTAAACATTCCCTGCTGATCGAAGTCGGTATAATAATTATTATTATACCCATCCACACACACCTGGGTGTAGTGACGCAAACCGGAGTGAAGTTTCCAGTTTCCAGTTTCAGTAGCTCAAGGAGGCGTCACTGCGTTCGGACAAATCCATAATTATACGCTACACCACATCTGCCAAGCAGATGCCTGACCAGCAGCGTAACCCAACGCGCTTAGTCAGGCCTTGAGAAAAAAAAAGAAAAAAAAAAGTGAAGTGCTTTTCCCCAAAGGACACAGCACCACGTCGAAACAGGGCCTCGAACCCTGGTCACTGGTGAACACTGGACCACAAGTCCAACAACGCCTGATCGACTCTGACATGTCGCCTCCGGGGAATGGTGGAAAAGGGGGAGGGGGGGGTGGAGGTTGGGAGGGGGGGGGGGTGGAAAAAAAAAGAGAGGGGGGGGGGGGGGGGGGGGGGGGGGGCGAAACTTGTTTCCACAACCTCCATCTTACCTCTCCCCCCCCCCCTACCCCTTCCCTACACACACACACACACACACACCTTACCTGTCCGCTGTTTTGATGGTTATCAAGGAGTGTGTGTGTGTGTGTGTGTGTGTGTGTGTGTGTGTGTGTGTGTGGAGGAGTGTGGGGAGAGCGCGAGGGGAGAGGAAGAGGGTGGGGAGGGTGGGGTGGGTAAGGAGAAGTACAGGGAGGGTGGTGGTGGGGCTGATGGTGTGTCGTGATAGGGACACGATTCAGACAGGGCCTCAGACCCCTCCCTTTCCGGGACATAGTTTTTCCGCTTTGGTGTGTCTTGTCTGGCTGGGGGAACGGCAAGCATGTGTGTGTGTGTGTGTGTGTGTGTGTGTGTGTGTGTGTGTGGGGGGGGGGGACGGTAGGGGGAGGGGTGGGGTGGGGAGGTGGGGGAGGGTTAGGTGTGTGTGTGGGGGGGGGGGGGGATGTGTGGACATAATATAGTAATTAATATACTCTTTCTCTGTCTGTCTGTCTATGTCTGTGTATTTGCGTGTTTGTGTGTGTGTGTGCGTAGATGTGTGCCTGCGTGTGTGGATGGGTGCCGGGGTGCGCGGGTGAGTGTGTGTGTTGACTGGTGGGTGAGTGAGTCGATATATATATATATATATATATATATATATATATATATATATATATAATTATTATTACATTAATACATACATACATACATGTATACTCTCTCTGTGTTGATGGGTGGGTGAATGAGTGAGTCGATGTATATGCATTTTTGAAGGGGGGTGGGAGGGGGGGTGGCGGTGAGAGCGTCGTTTGGTTAACTGGTGTTTGTTTGTATGTGTCTGTGTGTGTACGTGACTCGCAATCATTCCGTCATGGATGGTGAAGAAATAACCCCCCCACTTTAAAAGACTTCTTCTTCTGCGTTCACTCGAAAGCACACGAGTGGGCTTTTTCGTGTATGACCGTTTTTACCCCGCCATGTAGGCAGCCATACTCCGTTTTCGGGGGTGTGCATGCTGGGTATGTTCTTGTTTCCATAACCCACCGAACGCTGACATGGATTGCAGGATCTTTAACGTGCGTATTTGATCTTCTGCTTGCATATACACACGAAGGGGGTTCAGGCACTAGCAGGTCTGCACATATGTTGACCTGGGAGATCGTAAAAATCTCCACCCTTTACCAAGACAATTCATAAAAATCACTTCAGTAGAGAGACAAGTGTTGATACTAGCAACTTCGTAAGCCTATATGTACAGGAGCACATCACTGCTGACAAACCCTAAATCTGAACACTTTTGGTGGCTTGTTCCTTGAAATTTAGAAATACAATACCTTTCACGGGTCCTACAGACCGTATCAGAGGTTATGAATCTGAACTGAAAAAAATCCAGTATTTCAGTGTGTGCGGACCATTTTCGTTTTACTATAGAATGAAGAATCCATGCTGAATTTAGTAGAAATATGAAGATATTTGTCTGAAAGGAAGCAGCTTCATCATTTCCCGCAGTTTAGGTTATGATATTTAAAAAAAAAGAAAAAAAAAGAAAGATTTTCTGTTGACTATCTGGTAACTTTTTACAGTTTGAAAATATTGTTTATTTGTTCTTTTTCGAGTTTCATAACTATTTTTCCAATTGCGTATTTTCTTGGCACGTGTCATTTGGACAAACGCAAATGGTATGCGGTTTGTGTTGAAATGCAGTCCGTCGAACGCTAGAGTCTATGACGTCAAATGAAAGAAAAGAAAAGTTTGCGTGAAATGAGCAGCCTGTCAAGGGACAATTAAATTGAGGGCGTTGCAGTATTTTGCTGTCACACACACACACACGCACACACACACACACACACACACACACACATATGTACGCATGCATTTCACATTAAACCAAAAATGCGTGATGACTATCAAACAAGTTTTACGGGTGCCGCATCCAAGGCAGCTAATGCACACGTTATCTTTTGATCAGAGCAACTTGCAGAGAGTGAATGACTTTTGTTTGTGCATCGCCCTCACGCGGGGAGGGGAAACCCTTTGGTTTTGGAGCTGTTTGTTTAACTCACTCAGTACGGCCAGTCCTCTCTTCTCCTCTACACAGACCCCTCGGATGTCCAGTGGGTGTCTGAATGACCCAGCCTTTAGCTTCCGTTGTCAGAATTGTGGTATTCTTTGTCAACATTCAGGTCTTCAGTATAAAAGCCCTCCGCTTGCAATATTTTGATGATGGTAATTGGGGTTAACGTCGTCTCTTTCGCCGTTCGTATGGAGAGAGTTAAAGTCAACAACAACAACAACAAGAAAATAAATCGGATAATTACAGACAGACAGAGAGAGAGAGAGAGAGAGAGAGAGAAGCTGATTGAGAGACAAGACAAGACAAGACAAAGACAGATGGAGAGACAGAGATAAGTAGACAGATAGCGTCAGAGAGACAGAGACAGACAGAGATTGAAAGACAGACAGTCAGAGATAGAGAATCACCCCCACCCCCACCCCCACACACACCCGAACTCCCTCCCAACCTCTCCACACACCCGCATACACACAATGCACACACCACATCCTCTCTCTCAGAACAAATACATGGTTGCATCGGTAGTTTATCCACTGGAAATTAACAAATAATGAGGCCAGGAGACGATATGATTAACAAATAGTAAAGAGTGGTAACTCTCCATTACACAAAGTACTCTTTACTATTTGTTAATCATATCGTCTCCTGGCCTCATTATTTGTTAATTTCCAGTGGATAAACTACCGAGGCAACCATGTATTTGTTCTGTATTGTCCATGTGTTCTGTGTGGCTTATTCAGGATTAAAGAGGCTATGCCAGTCTTGAATAAAAGCTAATTTGTGTTTGCACATTTCTTCTGTCTTTGCTGCTGTGTGCACATGTCAAATGATTGGTATAAGGACAGGTCCGGCGCTTCCTTTTTTGAGGAAGCGTCTGGGTTTGTTCCAATGTACCTTTTATTTACCTGTGTGCTAGCTGAATCGGTAGCGTAAGCATCACTGACTTGAAGTTGTATACCTTGTGTAATGGAGAGTTACCACTCTTTACTATTTGTTAATCATATTATTTATTTATTTTTTTTTTCTTTTTTTCTTCTCAAGGCCTGACTAAGTGCATTGGGTTACGCTGCTGGTCAGGCATCCGCTTGGCAAGATGTGGTGTAGCGTATATGGATTTGTCCGAACGCAGTGACGCCTCCTTGAGAAATTGAAACTGAAACTGAAACCGAATCCCAGTCTCGCTCTTTCTTCAAAGTTTTGACTGGAAAACAAAACTTGGCGTCTGGTCATTCGGATGAAATGACAAATCGGGGTCCCGTGTGCAGCACGCACTTGGCGCACTGAAGAAGAACCCGTGGCAACATGCGTTGTCCTCTGGCAAAATTTATGTAGAAGAAATGCACTGTGATATGAACACAAATATAATTTGCATGAACTCAAAGCCAAACTAGTGTGTCGGGTTATGCAGCTGTCAGGCATTTGCCTGGCATGGGTTTGTCCGAACGCAGTGACGCCTCCTTTTTGTGAAACTGTAATTGAAATTGAAACGGACTTGTACAGTTGAGGTTCTTTGACGGGCGCAATAGCCGAGTGGTTAAAGCGTTGGACTGTCAATCTGAGGGTCCCGGGTAAAGGGTGGAGATTTTTACGATCTCCCAGGTCAACATATGTGCAGACCTGCTAGTGCCTGAACCCCCTTCGTGTGTATATGCAAGCAGAAGATGAAATACGCACGTTAAAATCGTGTAATCCATGTCAGCGTTCGGTGAGTTATGGAAACAAGAACATACCCAGCATGCACCCCCCCGAAAACGGAGTATGGCTGCCTACATGGCGGGGTAAAAACGGTCATACACGTAAAAGCCCACTCGTGTGCATACGAGTGAACGCAGAAGAAGAAGTTCAACAAATCGGTCGAGGCAGAGGACAGCTTGAACGGCTATGCCAGACCCAGACTGAAAGTGTTTGTTGGTTCCATGGTGAACTATCATACAAGCTTCGGATCAAGTAACCCTCTGAGGTCCATGGTGAACTATTATGGCAAGGTTCGGATCGAATAATCCTGTATGGTCCATAGTGAACTATCATACAAGCTTCGAGTCAAGATAATATTGTATGGTCCATGGTTAACTATTATACAAGGTTTGGATGGAATAACCCTGTATGGTCCATAGTGAACTATTATACAAGCTTCGGATCGAATGACCTTGTATTGTCCATGGTGAACTATTATGCAATATTCGGGTTTTGATAATACTGTATGGTCCATGGTGAACTATTATACAAGCTTCGGATCGAATAACCCTGTATGATCCATAGTGAACTATTATACAAACTTCGGATCGAATGACTTGTATAGTCCGTGGTGAACTATTATGCAAGCTTCGGATCGAATAACATTGTATGGTCCATAGTGAACTATTATACAAGCTTCGTATCGAGTAACCCTGTATGGTCCATGGTGAACTATTTTATACATGCTTCGGATCGAATAAACCTGTGAGGTCTATGGTGAACGATTATAGAAGCTTCGGGTCGAATATCATTGTAAGGACCATGTTGAACAATCATACAAGCCTAGGATGGATTTATTATTTATAGTCCATGGTGAACAATCGTACAAGCTTCGGATCAAATCTTAATAAGCTCGTAAGGTCCATAGTGAACAGTTGTACAAGCTTCAGGTCAAATGACTTTGTGTGGTCCATTTTCCAACCCCCCTCCATCACCATCACCCACCACCCTCATGACTTTCCCACGTGACCAGACATCTCCGTGTGGGGCAGGAAGTGTGACTAGAGTTCTCGCCCCTGACTCCCACCCCACCTGCCGCTCCTCTCTGTGTGTCTGTCTTTCTCTCTCTGTCTGTATGTCTGTCCGTCTCTTTTCCTCTCTCTGTCTGCCTATCTTTCTATGCGTCTCTCCCTGTCTGTCTCTCACTCTGCTCGCCTTTCCTTCTCCTGTTATCTTTCATCACATTCCGCGACAATTGTTTCAAGCCTCAGTCATTGACAAAGCATATTATTGGCCCCGGGCTGTCGATGGCTTGTCTGTGTGTGTGTTGTCGTCAGTGACAGTGGAGGACCCCCCCCCCCCCCTGCCTCCCTACCCCACCACCCATCCACCTTTCGGTCCTGCCCTGTTGCCTTGTCTCAAAACCCTGATTAACCACCGTGTCTTCAGCCTCCGAGTGTCTTCAGTCGTGTGTTGTGTACTTCAAAGTTGGTTGTTGGCTGTTTTCTTTTCTCAAGTGTTTGAGAAGTTGCTTTAAAAATTATAAATAAATAAATAAATAAATAAATCCGCGCTGTTGTTGCGTTTGGTTAGCAGTTGTTGTTCCGCCAAGCTCAGTCAATAATTCGAAATGAGTAAAACGCGATAGTTGGCTACATCACGATATAACATAAATGCGGCTTTAAATTAAAAGATCTGCGGCTGTTATGTTTGTGAAGTAGTTCCGGCTCAAAGAATCCAGTCAACAAATTATAAGAAATAATGCTAAGACTCGTATTGTAGAATCTGTATCTGAAGTTCTTTTTATCACAACAGATTTCTCTGTGTGAAATTCGGGCTGCTCTCCCCAGGGACAGCGCGTCGCTACACTACAGCGCCACCCATTTTTTTGTATTTTTTCCTGCGTGCAGTTTTATTTGTTTTTCCTATCGAAGTGGATTTTTCTACAGAATTTTGCCAGGAACAACCCTTTTGTTGCCGTGGGTTCTTTTACGTGCGCTAAGTGCATGCTTCACACGGGACCTCGGTTTATCGTCTCATCCGAATGACTAGCGTCCAGACCACCACTCAAGGTCTAATGGAGGGGGAGAAAACATCGGCGGCTGAGCTGTGATTCGAACCAGCGCGCTCAGATTCTCTCGCTTCCTTGGCGGACGCGTTACCTCTGGGCCATCACTCCACTTCACGTGTGGAGGTGACTGAAAATATTCAACATTAATTATAACTGATTCCAATTATTTCGATGTCCCCTCGAAATAGACAAGGCGTCATTGAACATACCCAGCTACATTACTGTCTGTGATGGAATATAAGTGAGTTTGATTAAATGTATATATCTGGGTACATCTTTCAGGTTTTAGTTAAACCCGGCTGGGTGGGATTCTTTAGGGCGTTATTAAACAAACTGAATCACCTTTACGTTTTAGACTGAAAGGACTGGTAGGTACATTTTACCAAAGAAAATGATGATTTCAGAGTATGGTTTGCATGAATGAATTTTTTTTTAGGGTGCATATCGAATAAATGAGGATGTTTGGGTCTGATTCATATACTGAAACGAAACGATGCACAAAAACTGAATGCTTTTTGGGGGGCGTGAGTACAATTCATGGTGTACATGAACACAGTGACGCATTTCAGGATTAACTCTCCCCATACGAACGGCGAAAGAGACGACGTTAACAGCGTTTCACCCCAATTACAACCATCAAAATATTACAAGCGGAAGGCTCTGACACTGAAGAGGTGAGTGTTGACAAAGAATACCACAATTCTGACGACGGAAGCTAAAGGCTGGGTCATAGAGACACCCACTGGACATCCGAGGGGTCTGTGTAGAGGAGAAGAGAGGACTGGCCGTACTGAGTGAATTAAAACATATGTATTATTAAGTTCCCGACTGTCAACACATTCTTCACTTCTGAAGGTGATTGAAAAAAAAATCGACGCTGCGTATACTGACATCTGAAACTCAGTCCACGTGGAACTTACCGCAGAATAAACGGTAAAGGTGGGTCGCATGAATAGCCCTTCACTCTGTGGAAAGCCATTCAGTACCGAGAACAACTGCACGCTGGGCTCCATTCTTTATGACGTAACATTGACGTCACAGAACACATCAGTGGCTCGTGATCAGCTCAACCTTTTGTGAAAAGAAAAGAAAGAAAAGAAAAACAAAGACCGGAATATAATAACGATAACGCAGAAGCCATAACACACTTGAAATGTTGTGATAACCCGATTGATACAAGACTCAAACGAAGAATGAAAAGTTTGTAACTAATTCACTTCTTTATGAGAGGACGTCTGAATGAAAGGTAGAATATCCAGGTCGCTCATCGTTCGCAACTAATTCAACCCACCGCGTAAAAAAAAAAAAAGAAGAAAAAAAGACTTTCACACGGGGAACAATGCTTACCACGTAACCGCATAACCTCGTCGTTGACATACACTACTATATAGAGAAGATATTCTTTAATTTGCAAGTCGTGCATGTACACTTGAGACTTCACAACCAAACTAAACCAAAACCAAAAAAACGACCGTGAAGAATGCAGACCCGCAAGTGACAATGGCCGCCAGTGGAGACGCGAAGAGAGTGGGGGTGGTGAGGGGGAAGATGACGCTGTTTCAGCATCACTGTTTGCACGTGCTGCTGGTGGTGCTGGTGCTGGTGCTGTTCTGCGCTGTGCCCTGCGTGTCCGGTCCTGCTCCACGGCTGATCAAGGTGAGTGGTGGTTGGTTTACAGGCAAAGTCAGGTAAGGTAAGATAAGACACTGCGAAGTAAGGTAACGCAAGGTAAGGTAAGGTAACGCAAGGTAAGGTAAGGTAACGCAAGGTAAGGCAACGTAACGTAACGCAAGGTAAGGTCAGGTAAGGTAACGCAAGGTAAGGTCAGGTAACGTAACGTAACGTAACGTAACGTAAGGTAAGGTAACGCAAGGTAAAGTAAGGTAACGGAACGCAAGGTAAGGTCAGGTAAGGTAACGCAAGGTAAGGTCGGGTAAGGTAAGGTAAGGTAACGTAACGTAACGCAAGGTAAGGTAAGGTAACGCAAGGTAAGGTAAGGTAAAGTAAGGTAGACGGGCGCAATACCCGAGTGGTTAAAGCGTTGGACTTTCAATCTGAGGGTCCCGGGTTCAAATCTCGGTAACGGCGCCTGGTGGGAAAAGTGTGGAGATTCTTCCGATCTCCCAGGTCAACGTATGTGCAGACCTGTTTGTGTGTACACGCACGCAGAAGATCGAATACGCACGTTAAAGATCCTGTAATCCATGTCAGCGTTCGGTGGGTTATGGATGCAAGGACATACCCAACATACATGCCCCCGAAAACGGAGTATGGCTGCGTATATGGCGGGGTAAAAACGGTCATGCACATAAAAGCCCACTCTAGTACATGCGAGTGAACGTGGGAGTTGCAGTCCACGAACGAAGAGGAAGAAGAAGAAATAAGGTAAGGTAAGGTAAGGTAAGGTAAGGTTAGGTAAGGTAAAGTAACGCGAAGTATGGAAAGGTAAGGTAAGTCAAGGTAATGAAATGAACTGAAATGAGATAAGATAAGACGAGACAAGATAAAACTTTGTCGTCTGTACTTTCACAGAAATTTGTCACTGGGCTCGGGTACAGGCAGTAATAATAATAATAATAATGTACATTTATATAGCGCCCTTTCTCACTAAGAGCTCAGGGCGCTTTACATGAAAGAAAAATATTACAAGTAACATAAAACATTCATGGCCACTCTTTCTCAAAAAACCCCTTCCCCCCACTCACACTCTCCCTTTCCCACTCTCCATACATCCAAAGTGAGCTGACATGGGTGGTGTTGGAGAAAAGGAAGCTGAGAGTACTTATAGATAGGTTTTAAAAAAGATGAGTCTTTAGTGATGAGCGAAAAGCAGAAATAGAATCATCAGACGCACGGATATGATTAGGAAGGTTGTTCCAGATGTGAGGAGCAGCAAAGAAGAAAGAACGTTCACCATAGGTTCTTGTATCGACACGAGGAAGTTTCAAAAGGTAACAGTCAGAGGAAGAGCGTACCAAACGCATACAGCATAATCACTCTCAGTACATGAACAGGCATCAATGCATGCGTCACCCTAACTTGAGTAATAAGATCGATTCATGTTGACAAGGTAAGAAAAACCAACAGACAAACTAACATTTATTCCCCCGCAACACGAAAATCAATCGACTCACACGCATGCACACAGAGTCAAACGCCCGTCCCAAACTTCTCACTTTATTTCAAGATGTCATCCCCATTTCGCCAGTTTCCACTTGGCGTATACCCGATTGGCGAAGTCCCGATTCGTTCAAACACTCGATAACTCATGCTGCATGCATATTCAATCATATTGCGTGTGATTGTTGTCGTCAAATTTTGACACCATCTTTATCCCTTGTAATTCTAGTTCCATTTTGTACTTTTCTTTCAGAATCACAAGTACAGCTTCAGATATTCCGAAGCACACTTTTTGTTTAGAATATATATATTTTTTTAACTGCCATTGCTATACAAAGACGTAATAGTACAGTATTATTTATTTATTTATTTATGTAAGCTTATCTATTATTTACTCACCTTTTTTTTTTCTCAAGGCCTGACTAAGCGCATTGGGTTACGCTGCTGGTCAGGCATCTGCTTGGCAGATGTGGTGTAGCGTATATGGATTTGTCCGAACGCAGTGACGCCTCCTTGAGCTACTGAAACTGAAACTCAAACACTCGATAACTCATGCTGCATGCATATTCAATCATATTGCGTATGATTGTTGTCAAATTTTGACACCACCTTTACCCCTTGTAATTCTAGTTCCAGTTTGTACTTTTTTTTCAGAATCACAAGTACAGCTTTAGATATTCCAGAGCACAATTAAAAAAAAAAAAAAAAATTAACTGCCATCGCTATACAAAGACGTAATAGTACAGTATTATTATTATTAGTGTGTGTGTGTGTGTGTGTGTGTGTGTGTGTGTGTGTGTGTGCGTGTGTGTGTGCGTGTGTGTGTGTGTGTGTGTGCGTGTGTGTGTGTGTATTTCCTCTTGGTTTTCATGTCATGTGAATCATCTCTCTGGTCTCTGTCTGTCTGTCTCTCTCTCTGCCTCCCCCCTCTCCCTCCTCTCTGTCTCTGTCTCTCTCTCTGTCTCTGTCTCTCTCTCTCTCTCTCTCTCTCTCTCACCCTCCTCCTGCCCATATCTTCTCCTCCATCGCCGATAAATCATCTTCCTCCTTCTTCTTCCTCTTCCTCACTGGCATCTTTTTCCTCCTCTGTCTCCTTTTCTTTGAGTCCTTTTGTGTGTGTGTGTGTGTGTGTGTGTGTGTGTGTGTGTGTGTGTGTGTGTGTGTGTGCGTGCGTGCGTGCGTGCGTGTGTGTGTGTGTGTGTGTGTGTGTGTGTGTGTGTGTGTGTGTACGTACAAATAATCGCAGAGTTCAGTCTGGTACAGATGTCATGTTCACTGTCTGATAAATATCGATGACAGTATACTTCTTCTTCGTTCGTAGGCAGTGACTCCCACGTTCACTCGTGTCTACAGGCAAACACGAGTGGGCTTTTTACGCGTTTTATCCACATTAAGGCTGCTATGCAGTAGGCCTTACACTTTCACATACACATTTTGGTCGTCATGCAGTAGGCCTTCTTACCCTTTCACATACACATTTAGGCCGTTATGCAGTAGGCCTTCTTACCCTTTCACATACACATTTAGGCCGTTATGCAGTAGGCCTTACCCTGTCACATACACATTTAGGCCGTTATGCAGTAGGCCTTACCCTTTCACATACACATTTAGGCCGTTATGCAGTAGGCCTAACCCTTTCACATACACATTTAGGTCGTTATGCAGTAGGCCTTACCCTTTCACATACACATTTAGGCCGTTATGCAGTAGGCCTAACCCTTTCACATACACATTTTGGTCGTTATGCAGTAGGCCTTACCCTTTGCCATACACATTTAGGCCGTTATGCAGTAGGCCTTCTTACCCTTTCACATACACATTTAGGCCGTTATGCAGTAGGCCTTACCCTTTCACATACACATTTAGGCTGTTACACAGTAGGCCTTAGCCTTTCAAATACACATTTAGGCCGTTAGGCAGTAGGCCTTACCCTTTCACATACACATTTAGGCCGTTATGCAGTAGGCCTTACCCTTTCACATACACATTTAGGCCGTTATGCAGTAGGCCTTACCCTTTCACATACACATTTAGGCCGTTAGGCAGTAGGCCTTCTTACCTTTTCACATACACATTTAGGCCGTTATGCAGTAGGCCTTACCCTTTCACATACACATTTAGGCCGTTATGCAGTAGGCCTTACCCTTTCACATACACATTTAGGCCGTTATGCAGTAGGCCTACTTATCCTTTCACATGCACATCTCAATTCCAACACACGGGCCTACATACAGAAGGCCTTCTTGCTGTTTTACATACATATTCGTCGTTTGATATTACTCGTATAAGGCTAAATGTGGTGAAACTTCTTACTGTTTTACATACACACATTTTGATATCACTCATATACAGGCCTAAACGCAAAAGGCTTTCTTACCCCTTTACACACACATTTGATCTTACCCATATCGTAGGCTTCAATGCAGAAAGGCTTCTCACCCTTTTACACGAACGTATTTTAACCTTACTCATATTGTAGGCTTGACGGGCGCAATAGCCGAGTGGCTAAAGCGTTGGACTTTCAATCTGAGGGTCCCGGGTTCGAATCTCGGTGACGGCGCCTGGTGGGTAAAGGGTGGAGATTTTTCCGATCTTCCAGGTCAACGTATGTGCAGACCTGTTTGTGCCTGAACCCCCTTCGTGTGTATACGCAAGCAGAAGATCAAATACGCACGTTCAAGATCCTGTAATCCATGTCAGCGTTCGGTGGGTTATGGAAACAAGAACATACCCAGCACGCACACCCGCGAAAACGGAGTATGGCTGCCTACATAGCGGGGTTAAAAACGGTCATGCACGTAAAAGCCCACTCGTGTACATACGAGTGAACGTGGGAGATGTAGCCCATGAACGAAGGGGAAAAAAATTGTAGGCTTTAATCTTGCCCACATTATAGGAGTTTGATGCAGGAGGCAGAGTTTCCTTTCTTTGCACACACCTTTATTAATCTTTTCTTTTGCTCCGCGTGTTGGCAACGCGTCATCCTCTGACTAAGCCGTAAGGCGAAAATTAAATTTGATCGATGAAGAGATGAGCTATAGCTTCAGGGGGACGTGAGTGTGTCCGTGTGTGTGTGTGTGTGTGTGTGTGTGTGTGTGTGTGTGTGTGTGTGTGACAGAGACAGAAACGGAGAGAGAGAGAGAGAGAAAGAGAGAGATTTCAATCTATTGTTGTATCTGTCCATCTCTCTGTCTGTCTATCTGTCTGTCTGTGTGTGTGTGTCTGCGTGTGTGTAAATGTCTCTCTCTCTCTCTCTCTCTCTCTCTCTCTGTGCGTGTGTGCGTGCTGTGTGTGTGTGTGTGTGTGTGTGGAGGAGGGGGGGGGGGGCGGAGGGTGTTCTTTATCCTGGTTGGCCCCTCCTTCCTTCCCTCCAATTAGCCATCGTCGATGAGAGAGAGAGAGAGAGAGAGAGAGAGAGAGAAGGGGTGGGGGTGGGGGACAGACAGACAGAGACGGATGGAGAGAGAGACAGAGAGATTTCAATCTGTTGTTGTATCTGTCCATCTGTGTGTGTGTTTGTGTGTGTGCGTGTGTGTTTGTGTGTGTGCGTGT
>NC_134891.1:26727884-26735384 GCF_041734735.1 Babylonia areolata
AACAAATGCAGTGGAGCACTGAAAAATACCTCTTGAGCGTATGTCAAGCGTGAACGTACGAGAGAGGTTGCGAGAGATATCAACGCTTTGGTATCTTGCCCCCAGTGCTGTTTACAAATTATTTTAAGGAAATTTAGACCTTTTCTTGCTTTGTTTAGTATATAGTCAATATGATAATTCCACGAAAGCTTTGAAGAAATATAAACTCCCAAAAATTTAACATATTGTGTATATCTGATGATAGAACCATGTATTGTAAACACAGGGAGCTTTTCTGGGTCTGATCCTGTGTTAAATAGCATCATATTTGTTTTTTCTAAGGACAATGATAAGCCATTTTCCGTCATAAAGTTGCTGATTTTATCAAGTTCCCGCTGGTATATTTTCTTTATGTAATTCAGTGTCCTAGTAGGCGTTTTATTTTTCATTGTCACCTTCATCCATAAACAAATGTCATCAGCAAATTGAACCAAGACTGTATCTTTAGCTAGCTTGTTAGGTAGATCTGCTAATAATATATTGAATAAAATTGGCGAAATTACTGATCCTTGTGGTAACCCCATATGTAATTGTCTGGGGTTTGAGTAGGTGTTTCCTATTCTTACTTGTATAAATCTATCTGATAAGAAACTTCTGATATAATCATACATGTTGCCTGTGATACCGATATTTTTCAGTTTATATAAAAGTCGAGCGTGCCACACTTGGTCGTATGCTTTTTTCACATCAAAAAAAGTCGCTAGTACGTTTTTTCGCCTTGCAAACTGTTGCTTTACCTGTGTAGTCAGTTTGACTAGATGTTCTGTGGAGGATCTACCTTTTCTGAAGCCAGCTTGGTTTACAGGAATTACACTATGCTTCTCACAATAATGAACAAGTCTTTTTAGAACAATTTTTTCCATTAGTTTGCATACATGCGATGTTAAGGCAATTGGTCGATAACTGTTTTTATCTGTTCTGCGTTTGCCCTGTTTGTGTATTGGGACAACAATTGATTGTTTCCATACAAGAGGAATGTCACCATCAGACCAACATTTCTTTAAAATTAAGTGTAAGAAATCAGTCAAATTTCCAGGCAAATGTCTCAACATTTCGTTTGAAATTCCGTCTAAACCAACTGCTGTTTTTTTGCTGCTGAGATTTGAGAGACATTCCTTTATTTCATCTGGTGTTATTTCACTATTTATATATAGGTGATTTACGCTCTCTGAACCTTGGTATATTTCATTTTTCTCTTGGCTTTCTCTGAACTTTCTATTTTCTTCTGACAAACCAGTGATTCTACTGTGATTACCAAACATGTCAGCAAAAACTTCTGCCTTTTCAATATTTGAAGGTAGATCTGTATGGTCCAGTTTAATTGGGCATTGTGGTAAATATATTCCATTTTTCATTGATTTTAGTTTTTCCCATACCTTTTGCATATCTTTGTGATTGAAAACTTCATTTGTGCAGAAAGACGACCAGTACTGCCTTTTCGCTTGTGCGTTAACACTATTTGCTTTATTTTTAGCCTTTTTCATCTCTAAATGATTTGGGATGGATTGTACTTTTAAGTATATTTTGAATTTTGACTTCTTTTCTTTCTTTGCTGCTTCACAAGCCTCATTCCACCAGATATTACCAGAGTGCTTATGATCTTTAACCGATTTGTACTTGGGTATAGATTCATTTGCAGCGGTGATGACTACATTTGTAAATGTCGAATATAAACTGTTGATGTCTGTATCGTTTATGTTGCAAATTTGAAACGATGAAAGTAAACTTGTGAATTTATCCCAGTTCGCATGTCGGTAATTATATTTTGGGATCTTATCCTCGTTTGGATCTATTGACTGAGGCATTTTAGATTCAAGTCTTATTATAATAGGCAAATGATCACTATTAAGAGTGTCATCCAGTGTATTCCAGTCACATATTGGTGCCAGATCTGGTGAGATTAAAGTGAGATCTATGGCAGTTGCTCTATGACTTGGATTGTCTGGTATCCGTGTTATTCTGCCATCGTTAAGTAGGTATAAAGAAGTATCTACAATGTTTTCAATAAAACGATTGCTAGTGATCGACTGGCAGTCTTTCTCCCAAAATGGCGAGTGTGCATTGAAGTCTCCCGTGATGAGAACTTTTTTGTCCTGGTCTGTCCGTAATGTTCGAATCCACTCTGTATTAAAGTCATTTGGACCCTGAGGTAGGTATACAGAAATGACAGTTAAGAGTGAAGAATTATACTGGACTTTTACAGCACAAGAATGAATATTTGGTATATCTGGTGGAACGGGGCTGGGGCATGGAGTGTACTTGACCCCTTCTCGAATGTATATAGCTGTGCTGATTTTCTCATTGGTATCCACCTTCTGATGTAATGGCGGAAAGTAATAGTGATCAAATTTAGGAAGTTTATCTCGCTTTACATTTAGAGATTGAAGGGCTAGCAACTGGTAATTATGATTCGCCAGATGCTGCACTAAGTGATCACAGTTTGTACCAATAGATCGACAGTTCCACTGAAACACATTTAAGTTGTTGTTGACCGTCATTGCTCGAGAAAGTTCAGTGATTGTCTATTGTTGATCACAGTTCCAAAAAGTTAACTAATTTAACGCAACACAAAAAAATACATTAAACTATAATACCAAAAATAATAATAATAAAGGAATTTAAAAAAAAAAAAAAAAAAAAAAAAAAAAATATATATATATATATATATATATATATATATATATAATAATCGGTAGGTTATGAATCAATATACTAAATGAGTATGTACTAATGATTATAGTGTTTAGAACAGAGATAAAATAGTCGAACAGTACACAGCAGAGCGTCCTGGTGTTCACGTGGGAATAAACCAGATCTGAACACAAGTGAAAGTTCTCCTGGTGATCAGTACAATGACCAGTCTATCAGGTTGCTGAATGGGTTGTACCACGTAGGCTGGTGGAAGGCGGGGTAGGCGTGGTGTTGATAGTGCTGCGCTGGTCGGGCAGGTCTCCTGGGGGTCTCCCACAGCAGGTCCCTGACAGCGCGCCCCACGTTCCCTGCTAGTAGACTGGTCCCCTTCCTGGTGAGGTGCAACTTGTCCCGCAGGTGGTGATGTTTTATGTTGGTGTTTTCTATAAAGGAAATGTTCTTCACGTCATACAGATATGAAGTCAGCATGGCGTTATACAGTTGACGTTTCATTTCTGTTCGTTCGTCATTCACGACAGTAAGTTTACTTACAACGATTTTCGTTGTGGGATATTTTTTCGCCGTGTCCTTTAAGACTTGCACTAAAGATTTGCATGATTTTTCAGGATCAGCTGTTTTCAGGTCATTTATGCCACAATGGATGACCACTGCTTCGGGTTGTTGTCCCTCAGAGCCAAGTTCTTGTAGGCATTTTTGCACAGCACTCAATGTGGGGGTTCGTTTCTTTGATGCATGGAACCAATATGAGTGTCCAAGCCGATTTTTTTCTACGCCATTCATGACTGAATCGTGAAGAAGCAGGGTGTTCGGTAGTTCTTGCACGTTGTCATTTGATTTCTTTTTTGAGTTGAGAAGTTTCTTTTGTTTGGGTTTTGCGTCATTGATAGTGTCGTCAGTGGATGAGAATTTGACGTCATTTTTGGGCTTAGTTGTTTTTTCCACTCGATTCAGGCTTATTGCTTTTGCAGTCTTCCTACCTTTAGGCAACATGTGGACTTTCGATGTGGACAGCTGCTCTGGAGTGCCACAGGGATGCGATTTCACTGCCTCTGCGTATGTTGTTGGTGTTGGTGTTGCTGTTGAAAGGCAGGAGTCAGTTTGTGTCCCTGTGGTTTCCATGGGAACACTAGCCAATCTGTTGTTTTCAATTATTTTCTTTTGTTGCTCTACCGCACCCTCGAGCAGTGTGATGCGGTCACACAGCGTCAGAATCACTTCTCGTAATTCCGCAATGGCATCCGTACTCCCACACACCGCAGAAGTTGATGCCTTTATGGTGTCCGCGGTAGATTGCTCCACGGTCGGCGAAGGTGTTGCGCTCAACCGTTGCCTGTCTCGCTGTCCGTGTGTGTGTGTGTGTGTGTGTTTGTCCATGTGTGTGTGTATGTGTATGTGTGTGTGTGTCCGTGTGTGTGTGTGTGTGTGTGTGTGTTCTCTTCATAATCTTTATTATGATCATGATTACCATAACGGTAATCATGGTGGTTATTGTCATTGTCACTGTTATAATTATCAGTAGTAGTAGTTGTAGTGGCAGTAGTGTTATTGTTGTTACTACAAGAAAACAAGGCAATGCCTTAAATCTTTGTCCTTGAAATTGTGTTTTTAGTGTTGAGTGTATGAGTGTCTTTGAGTGCTGAGTCTGAGTTTTGTCTTTCAGTTTTTGAGCGTTTGGGTTGAGTGCTGTTTGTCTGAGTGTCTTTCAGTGTTGGGGAGTGATGGCCTAGAGGTAACGCGTCCGCCTAGGAAGCGAGAGAATCTGAGCGCGCTGGTTCGAATCACGGCGCAGCCGCCGATATTTTCTCCCCCTCCACTAGACCTTGAGTGGTGGTCTGGACGCTAATCATTCGGATGAGACGATAAACCGAGGTCCCGTGTGAAGCATGCACTCAGAGCACGTAAAAGAACCCACGGCAACAAAAGGGTTGTTCCTGGCAAAATTCTGTAGAAAAATCCACTTCGATAGGAAAAACAAATAAATAAAACTGCATGCAGGTAAAAATACAAAAACAAAAACAAAACAAAAAAACAAAAAAGAAGAAAAGGTGGGCGGGGGGGAGGGTGGGGGGTGGCGCTGTAGTATAGCGACGCACTCTCCCTGGGGAGAGCAGCCCGAATTTCACACAGCGAAATCTGTTGTGATAAAAAGAAATACAAATACAAATACACATATTGAGTCTTTGAGTGTGGAGTCTTCGAGTGTTAAGAGCTTGAGTGTTGTGTCTTTGAGTGTTTGAGTGTTGAGTATTGTGTCTTTGAGTGTTCAGTGTTTGAGTGTTTGGGATTTGAATGCTGAGTCTTCAGTCTGTGGGTGTTGAGTCTTTGAGTGTTGAGTCTTTGAGTGTTGAGTGCTTGACTCTTGGGTGTTCGTGTTGAGTCTTTTGAGTCTCTGTGTGTGTGTGTGTGTGTGTGTGTGTGTGTGTGTGTGTGTGTGTGTGTGTTTATTTATTGTTTATTTATTTATTTATTTATTTATTTAGTGTTGTCTGTTTGAGTATTGGGTCTTTTAAGTATCAAGTCTTTGAGCGTGGATTCTTCAAGTGTTGAGTACTTGAGTGTTGTATCTTTGTGCGTTGGGTGTTATTGTGTTGAGTGTTGGAAAGTTGAATCTTTGGGGTTTTTTTTGGTATTGAGTCTCTGAGTGTTGAGTGTTTGAGTCTTGAATGTTTGAGTGTTGAGTATTTGTATATTGAGTCTTTAGTCTTTGGGTATTGAGTCTTTTGAGTGTTTAGTGCTCGAGTTTTGAGAGTTGAGTATTTCAGTGTTGAGACTTTGAGTGTTGAGTGTTGAGTGTTTGAGTGTTGGGTCTTTTGAATGTTGAGTGTTTGAGTGTTGAGACTTTGAGTGTTGAGTCTTTGTGTGTTGAGTGTTGAATGTTTGTGTGTTGAGTTTTTGAGTGTTGAGTGTTTGAGGGTTGAGTCTTGGAGCGTTGAGTGTTTGAGTGTTGAGGTGTGACTGGCTGTGTGCAGGTGCTGGTCCCCTCCGTGGGCGCTGATGGACTTCTTAAAAGAAGTGAACATTTTTAACCAGATTTGAAGGTTTTAAACAATGGAAGTTTTTTTTAACTTTGGAGTGGAAAGTTTGAAGTGGTGACTCGTTTTAATTGGGTTTTTTGGGTTTTTTTTGTTTTTTTTTTAATCCTTGTAGTAGTTATTGACGCGGCGATAGCCTTGAGATGGCCTTAGTGGTCGGCGAGGCTCTAAGCACCATAATTTCATTTCATTTCAGGTGCTGGTCCTATGTGGGCAAGGAGTACGCATTCCGTTACCAGGAGGTGTCCACTGGAGAAGGCTGCTTTGAGGTGTGGTGTGGTGTATGGTGTGGTGTGGTGTGGTGTTTGGTGTGGTGTGGTGTGGTGTTCGTCGTGTGGTGTGGTGTGGTGTAGTGTGCGGTGCGGTGCGGTGTGGTGTGGTGTGCGGTGCGGTGCGGTGCGGTGTGGTGTGGTGTGCGATGTGGTGTGGTGCGGTGTGGTGTGGTGTTCGTGGTGTGGTGTGGTGCGGTGTGGTGTGGTGTTCGTGGTGTGGTGTGGTGCGGTGTGGTGTGGTGTGGTATGGTGTGGCGTAGTGTGGTGTGATGTTCGTGGTGTTGTGTGGTGTTGTGTAGTGTGGTGTGATGTGCGGTGTGGTGTGTGGTGTGGTGTGGTGTTGGTGGTGTTGTGTGTATGTTGTGTGATGTGTGGTGTGTGGTGTGATTTGTGATTCGGTGTGATTTGTGTGGTGTGGAGTGGTGTGGGGTGGTGTGGTGTGATTTGTGTGATGTGTGTGGTGTGGGGTGGTGTGTGGTGGTGTGGTGTGTGTGGTGGTGTGGTGTGATTTGTGTGATGTGTGTGGTGTGGGGTGGTGTGGGGTGGGGTGGTGTGTGTGGCGGTGTGGTGTGATTTGTGTGATGTGTGTGGTGTGTGGTGGTGTGGTGTGATTTGTGTGATGTGTGTGGTGTGTGGTGGGGTGGTGTGATTTGTGTGATGTGTGTGGTGTGTGGTGGTGTGGTGTGATTTGTGTGATGTGTGTGATGTGTGTGGTGTGGTGTGATTTGTGTGATGTGTGTGGTGTGGTGTTGTGAAAGTGAACTGCTGTTGTCTTCCTTCTTTAACTGGTGTGGTGTGGTAACCACCATTGTTATTGTCATCATCGCCATCATCATCATCATTGTTATTACCATCATATCACCACAACCATCAGCATCAGCATCACTATCACCATCACCATCATCACCATTGTTATTATCATCATCATCACCATGATTTTTATAATCATCATCATCATAATTGTTATCATCACCATCACCATCATCATCACCATCGTCGTCGTCATCATCATCATCATTGTTATTGTCATCATCACCATCATCATCATAACTGTTATTATCATCACCACCACTATCGTCATCATCATCACCTTCATTGTCATCGCCATCATCATCATTGGTTAGTTTTTTTGTTTGTTTTTTCATCACCATCACCACCACCACCACCCACCACCATCGTCATTGACGACGTCATCATCATGACGTCATCATCATCATCATCATCATCATCATCACTGTGACGTCATGACGGCCGCCAGTTCGGCACCTTGCTGCACGAGCTGGGCCACGCCATCGGCTTCTGGCACGAGCACTCTCGGCCCGACCGGGAGGCCTTCATCCGCGTGCACCCGGAGCGCGTGCGGCCAGGGGAGGAGTTCAACTTCAAGGTGGAGTCCTGGGGGCAGCTGGACAACAAGGGTGTACCCTACGACGTGGGCTCCATCATGCACTATGGATCCACAGTCAGTGTGTGTGTGGGGGAGTGTGTGGGTGGGGTGGGGGGTC
>NC_134891.1:26747884-26775384 GCF_041734735.1 Babylonia areolata
ACGGCAATGTTTGTATATGATTTTCGATTTATGTTTGTGCCTAGTATCCAAATTTTACCTCATTGTTCGAAGAGTCATTGCCCGTCATTCACAAAAGACTAAAATGTAAATTAATTCCCATTGCAGTGGAGAAACCATCGATTATACAGCGCTAACCTCACTGTTGGCCCAGCTGTTAAAGCTAAAGTCAGTCTTTGAAAATGATGCTCTGAACATCTTCACTTTACAGTCAGTGCTCTGACACTGAACCGGCGTCGTGATCGTGGTCATGAATATTAATGTGGTGGCGGTGGTCACGTGACGTGTCAGAGGTCAGGCCAAGGCGGAGGAGAGCCGCGCGTGCAACACGTTCCCCTGCCCCGAGGTCACCGTGTACCGCTGCACCACCACCCGCCTCAAGGACTACTTCTGTGGCTGGGGAAAGTGCTACAGGTGGGTGCAGGTGTACCTGCTGGTATACTTATCGGTGCGTATGTACGGGTGGTGTCGGGTATACACCACTAAGAGACGCGGCTGGGTACAGGTCATTGCATCTCTCTAGGTGCGTATGTAGTCATCTCTGAAGCGCCCTTTAGTGCAAGTGGGATCAATGGTGCACTGAGGAGTCAGAGGCGTTCGGTTTTAGGTGCGACTAGTTAGCGTTCTTCGTTTCGAACTGAACCGGTACGTATGTACCCATACGGATGGGGTGGGATTACTGAAGACCCATTTGGGTTCATTTTGGGTGTAGCTGATCAATGTGAATATTTTGAGTGCGTATGTTTCCGGTTCTTAAGGTGCTTATGTACCCATACAAAGCTGGATTCGTTTTAGGTGGAGTTGTTTTCTAGGTGTACTTGTTCCCATCTCAGCGTACGTAGCTATGCACCCATACAGAGAGGATGGGTGCGTTCGAGACAAGAGTATGATTTGTTTTAAGAGCAGCAGATTACATATTTGGGTACGTGTGCCTAATTTAGTAGGATAGGGTGCACTGTACACCCAGGAGGCATTACAGGTGCAGCTGATTATATCTCTAGGTCCGGATGTTCTCACCTGTAGGTGAGTACGTATGCACCCATATGGACAAGATTAGTGCACTGAAAACAGGGTTGGGTTTGCTTTAGGTGCAGCCAATAACATCTCTGTGTGGGTACGTATGCCCCAAATACATGACAGTACAGGTGTGAAGGCCAGAACATTTCAGTGACAGCCTTGGTCATAATGAACTTTCTTTGTTTCAGACTTGTCAAAGAGGCGGGGCCGTGTTATAGTGCATGCTGTCCCGGTTACGTGCAGGTGTACGGAAAGTGTGTATCCAAAGCCAAGACCTGACCTTCGGAGTCTTTTCACCAGCATACACACACACGCATACACACACACACACACACACACACACACACACATACATACACACACACATACATACACACACACATATGCTCGCACGCACGCACACATACACACACGCACGTACGCACACACACACACTGACAAACGCTTGCATGCACACACGCACGCACACAAAAGACGAACATTCACACACACGTTTGACCTTATCGTCAACAGTCTTTAACTAATGTTGTCAGTGTCGTTATAGTACAGTTATTACACACACACACACACACACACACACACACACACACACACAAGATTCTGTTGTCCATGTGTGTGTGTTGTTAATCGTACATTTTGTAATGCGTGCTTATAAGCTTTTCTTGTTCTGTTTTCTTCTTCTTTAAAAAAAAATATATATATATATTTTTATAGATTCAATCAAAACATTTTTGTTTCTGTATGGCTCGTTTTCATTTGGAATTATTTAATTCCTCGCTGAGCCAGTTGTTTATTTCCTGGTTCGTTTTTCACCAACCTGTAATATGAGGTCGTCAAACTGTGTACATTTCATTTTCATAAACACCCACACCCACCATTCAATATTGAACCGTTCCGATATGTTGAGTGCATGTTAAATTCTTTCTACACACACACACACACACACACACACACCTGATTCGAACCTTTCAGCACTTCTTTTAAAATCGTGTACCTGTTTTGATGTGAAAGCAGGTACTCGAACATGGTAAATATATAACACACCATTGTATATCTGTTGTATTACCACTATCCTTGTCCATAAAATGCTCATGGCGTCCATTCTGTAGTCTCTTGGATTCATAGAATGGACTGAAACAATATGTACAGGTTCGTAAATTTGTTGGATACTTTTTGGTCCCGAAAAAAAATTTCATTTGACTTCATAAGTTGTTTTTTTTTTTAAAGGATGCCACTGTTTTCATTTCACTGGAACCAACGTAACAGGCTTTACAGATACTTCTAAAAATCTTATAATTTTAAAGTACAGATTCTCCAAATATTAGTGCATCCTATAAGAATATATCAGTTATTGTTTCATGACGATTGTTCGTGGTAGTGAATGATAGCAAGCAAGCGTAAGTAGAAAACTCCTCCATCATTACAAATCCATATAGAAATAATACTGGTGATTAACATTGTTATGTATGACCAACTTATATATCTCAAGAATATTTCTCAATTTGTACATGCGTATTTCAAATTCTTTTTCTTTTTTTTCTAATTTCTTTTTATTGAACGAATAAGAAAACGAAACATTGAATCAACGTTTGTGATCACACTGTCTTCGCACTGAATTTTGCTCAGTAATAATTATCATTACGCCTGTAATACACGTTGTGTAATTTCATAGGGTATAGATGAGTTTTATTTCCTGCTAATCATTTATTCTGGAATGTCCATATTTTCAAGTAATGGTTTCTTGAATCTCCTTCGGGTTTTCTCGAGATGGATGGTACAGCAGCATTCATCATCATCATCATCATCGTCATCGTTATATTCTTTTTCATCATTATCATCACCACCACCACCATCATCATCGCCATCATCATCATCATTATCATCACGACCACCAACAACACCAACATCATCATCGTCACCATCATCATCATCATAGTCTTCTTCATCATTATTATCATCACCACCACCATCATCATCATCATCGCCATCATCATCGTCATTATAGTCTTCATCACTATCATCATCATCGCCATCATCATCGTCATTATAGTCTTCATCACCACCACCACCACCATCATCATCATCATCATCGTCATTATTGTCTTCATCATCACCACCACCACCACCACCACCACCACCATCATCATCATCGTCATTGTCTTCATCACCACCACCACCATCGTCATTGCCATCATCATCATCATCGTCGTCATCATCATCATCATTTTCATCGTCGTCATCATCACCATCGTCATTATTGTCTTCATCACCATAACCACCACCACCATCATCCCCAACACCACCATCATCATCGTCATCATCATCACCACCACCACCATTCACCACCATCATCATCGCCATCATCATCGTCATCATCATCACCACCACCACCATTCACCACCATCATCATCGCCATCATCATCGTCATTATTGTCTTCTTCATCATCATCATCACCACCACCACCATCATCACCATCATCATCGCCATCATCTTTAATATTTTAGTCTTCACCATCACCACCACCACCATCATCATCATCGTCTCTATTGTCTTCATCATCATCACCACCACCACTACCATCATCATCGTCACTATTATCATCATCATCACCACCACCACCATCATCATCGTCACTATTGTCTTCATCATCATCACCATCATCATCGTCACTATTATCATCATCATCATCATCACCACCACCACCACTACAATCTTCATCGTCACTATTGTCTTCATCATCATCATCACCATCACCACTACCACCATCATCATCATCATAGTCTTCATCATCATCATCACCACCACCAACACCACCATCATCATCATCATCGTCACTATTGTCTTCACCACCACCACCACCCTCATCATCACCATCATCGTCATTATTGTCTCTATCATCATCACCACCACCACCATCACCATCATCATCATCGTCACTATTGTCTTCATCATCATCATCATAATCACCACCACCACCACCATCATCATCACTATTGTCGTCATCACCACCACCACCACCATAATCATCATCATCATCACCACCACCACCTTCTTCGTCACAATTGTCTTCATCACCACAACCACCACCACAATCATCATCGTCACTATTGTCTTCATCACCACCACCACCACCGTCACTATTGTCATCATCACCACCACCACCACCACCACCACCTACTGCCATTGTCTGTGACGTTGTTACTCCCTGTCTTATCCTTCTCCTCCCACATCAAGTGTTCACCAGAATAAAGGTAAATCATTGTATTCACAAAACATACTGCACTTGTGTGTGCGTGTGTGTGTTGTGTAAGTGTTGTATGTGTATATCTGCGTGTTCATGTGTGTGTGTGTTGGTGGAGAGGGATGGGGGGGGGTATGGTGGACATGGATGATGGACTGGTGAAGATTTGTTGGAGTGGAAACTGCATGGCCTATTTTTTGACACACACACACACACACACACACACACACAACAACCAACCCCACACACGCTTATTCACTCACACGCACGCGCACATATGCACGCACGCACGCGCACACACACACACACGCGCGCGTATGCGCGCACAACCACCCAAATACACGCAAAGAGAGTAGTTGTATTTCTGGGTGGTTGTTTTTATTCTTCTCATCACAGAATATCAATCAATATCGCTGAAGAGACAAGCGTCTTTGTCAATGTCCAGTGTCAGGCATTGACCATAGACAGCCACAAGATTAAAGCTGAATCGGAGACAATGGATATTTCCTGATTAACAGACAAAAAAGAATTATGGTGATGTGTGTGTGTATTGTGCGTGCATGTGTGTGCGTGTGCGTGTGTATGTTTCCTTGTGAATATCTGTGCATTTTGGTGCGCTCACGCGTGTGAGTGTTTATATATGTTTGCGTGCGTGTCCGTGCGCGAGTATGTGTATATGTGCGTCTGTGTGTAGCGTGTTTATGTTTGTGTTTGTGTACGTGCGCGGTTGTGTGAGTGTGTGTGAGTGTGTGTGTGTGTGTGAGCGTGCACGTTCACGTCTCGGTGTTTGCAGCAAACGTGACACAAGAGATACCAACACGATTGACTACTGACTACTATGCAATTCGATTTTCTTTTCAGTCAAAGAACACGCTGAGCAAGAGAGACAGAGACAGAGAGAGAGGGAGAGAGAGAGAGAACTGGAAACTGTTCACCAAATCTCCGTGTTTGTCAGCTGCACGGTGGTGTTAACAATGTGTGAGTGTATCAGGCGGGAGCGGCGCGTGCGACCGCGGTGCGCGTGCACTAAGAGGAAAGACGGTGCGCGCAAATACACAACCGGTTTTATAAAACTCTTTCGTTGGCTGAACATCGAAGGCCGAACAAGGTATACAATGCCATCAAAAAAGGATCGAACGCACATCACATTTAACCCCTCAACTGCCGCTGACAAAAGTATGCTCGTCTGTTGAAAAGCTGTCACTTCACTGAGATTAAAAAAAACCAAAAAAACAACAACGAAACAAGAGGCAAGGCCTTCAAGACTCACTTGTGACAGAGTAAAACACACAAGCTTTTTATGTATTGAGTATAATTTCAAAATGTAGTGTTTAAGGTGAGAAAGATCAGTTTAAAGCAAATTAAGTCCCCTAGCATTATTACAGAGTAATTTCCCTTTTTTAGTATCTGCACCAAAACGTTTGCAAAATAAATAAAACTTCCATGCTTTGCAAAAGAAGTCCATGTTTGAACAAAAAATGATAATGACTGCTCTTGTTGTTGGGTCAGAATATCAGATCAAAGTGGCAAGTTTAGAGAATACAAAAAAATATAAATATAACAGTAAATGCAGTTTGCATATAATTAGGCTTCTTTTTTTTCTTTTCTTTTTTGTGCCCATCCCAGAGGTGCAATATTGTTTTAAGCAAGATGACTGGAAAGAACTGAATTTTTCCTATTTTTATGCCTAATTTGGTGTCAACTGACAAAGTATTTGCAGAGAAAATGTCAATGTTAAAGTTTACCACGGACACACACACACACACACACAGAGACAACCGAACACCAGGTTAAAACATAGACTCACTTTGTTTACACAAGTGAGTCAAAAACAAACAAACCAACTGGGATTGCATGACGGGATGTCAGTCGCAAGTCTTTGTTATTGTTGTTGGACGTCTTTCTCAATGGGAACGATAATGACCAAAACCTTAAGCTGAGCAAAGCCAGTGACACCAGCAACAAATGTCAGTTACACAAACAGTAAGAAATGCCGTTAATTACTTAGTCTAATGCCACACTGATCTCATCATATCGCCGTGCTTCAGCGATCAATCAAGGGGTTTACGAACAGACAACAGTATGCTGGCATCATGCAAAAAACAACAACAAAACACCACACACACATACACACAGGCCACCATGCAAAACACACAACGGTAGGTGTACGTATATGCATACATAATCATAAAACACCAAGAAACGAGACAGATCTTCCCTTTGGCCTGAGCGTGAGTTAAGAACAGTAATGGGGTTTTCACTGCCATATATAATGATAATAATATATGATGATAATAATAATAACAATAATACTCTGTCAAGAGAGAGAATCGTCGTTTACACACTGAATAATACAGTTAGTTACACAACACGTCACCAAAAGAATCTGTGAGCGAAAAAAAAAAAGTGACCCCAGTCACTTCAGAGACAGATAGACAGACAGACCAAGAGATACAGACAGAGACAGACAGTGTCAACGACACCAGAACAGTCAAGCCATGAAAAAGTTCCGTTCTTTGAGGATACAATGCAATAAAAATTGAATGAAATAAAATACAGAATAAAGCGAGAAAGACGCGGCACATACATTCACAAGGTTGCAGTCATGACGTAAATGACGTGAGATAGCGGGGGATGAGGTGGGGGGGAAGAGGGGGGAAGATTTACAAACAGGTACCTGGATATGAGTCACTGAGAGAAACGTTTTGTTGTCCTGCCCTACCCCGCCCTACCCTTCCCTGCCCTGCCCTGTCCTACCCTGCCCTGCCCTGCCCTGCCCTACCCTGTCCTGCCTTGTCCTACCCTGCCCTGCCCTACCCTGTCCTACCTTACCCTGTCCTGTCCTACCCTACCCTGCCCTGTCCTGTCCTACCCTGCCCTGTCCTACCCTGCCCTTCCCTGTCCTGCCCTGTCCTACCCTGCCCTGCCCTACCCTACCCTGCCCTGTCCTACCCTACCCTGCCCTGCCCTGTCCTGCCTTGTCCTACCCTGCCCTGCCCTACCCTGTCCTACCTTACCCTGTCCTGTCCTACCCTACCCTGCCCTGTCCTGTCCTACCCTGCCCTACCCTGCCCTGTCCTACCCTGCCCTTCCCTGTCCTGCCCTGCCCTGCCCTGTCCTACCCTGTCCTACCCTGTCCTGTCCTACCCTGCCCTGTCCTGTCCTGTCCTGTCCTGTCCTTCCCTTCCATGTCCAACCCTACCCTACTCTGCCCTGTTCTGAGTTGTCGTTAATCCACTCTCCCGCCTTCATTTCAACACACCGACAACACCATTGGGAGGGGTGACTTGAGAAATGGAGGAAAAACGACCCCGTCTCTCTTCCCTTAATTAATAACATCTTCCACCAAATTCACCTGCATCCCCACCCAAAATACCACCCCGCTCCGCCCCTACCCCCCCCCTTCCCCCCCCACTCAATGCCAACACACCCCACCCCACCCACCACCCTAAATCACGATCAAAATCTATGCCCCAGGGCTACCCTCACCACCACCCACACACCCCCTAGCCCCCATCGAAAAGCATAAAACTATCATCAAAAACCGAAGAAACCCGTTGAAAGACGCGAGCCAGACAGACAGACAGGCCAGACAGACAGACGGCCGGCCCAGCAGCAGCAACAAACAGCAACAGCAGCGTTAAGATGCCACCTGCCCGTGACGTCATGCCATGTCACGTGACGGTCAGTGACGTCACGAGAACCGGTAGAGTGGAAGGGGGGGCGGGGGAGGGAGGGAGGATGACGATGATGGTGATGATGACGACTGTCAGGAAGAAGAAGTAGTAGAAGAAGAAGAAGGCGGGGAAGGTAGGGGGAGGGAGGGAGGAAGGGAGGGAGGGAAGGGATGCCCTGGAGATGGAGGAGGTGGTGGTGGAAGGGAGGGGGGATAGAGGGGGAGGGGATGATGACCCACCACTAATCAATCAATCAATCAATCCAATCCGATCAATCAATCAATCAATAGCAGACCATCTCCGAGTCCAGCTTACGGCGGCGGCGGTCACTGTAGAACTGGAACTCGAGGTTCTGCATGGTGCGGCCAGGGTCCGTGCTCAGGCGGCTCCCGTAGTTGCCCGCGTTGGTGTTGGGCACGTCGTTGGAGAAGACCGCCATCTTCTCGGGAAGCTCCTCCTTCTCGATGGGCTGACCCTGGGGGTGTGGTGGAGTGGGGGGATGGGAGGGGGGGAAGGGTGAACAGTCTATCTTTGTTGAACATGTCACAGTTCAGGTGGAACAGTCTTTTCATTGAACATGTCACAGTACAGGTTGAACACATCACAGTACAGGTTGAACATGTCACAGTACAGGTTGGTTGAACATGTCACAGTACAGGTTGGTTGAACATGTCACAGTACAGGTTGAACACGTCACCGTACAGGTTGAACACGTCACAGCTGAACACGTCACAGTACAGGTTGAACATGTCACAGTACAGGTTGAACACGTCACCGTACAGGTTGAACATGTCACCGTACAGGTTGAACATGTCACAGTACAGGTTGAACACATCACAGTACAGGTTGAACATGTCACAGTACAGGTTGGCTGAACACGTCACAGTACAGGTTGAACATGTCACAGTACAGGTTGGCTGAACATGTCACAGTACAGGTTGGTTGAACATGTCACAGTACAGGTTGAACACGTCACAGTACAGGTTGAACATGTCACAGTACAGGTTGGTTGAACATGTCACAGTACAGGTTGAACATGTCACAGTACAGGTTGGTTAAACATGTCACAGTACAGGTTGGTTGAACACGTCACAGTACAGATTGAACATGTCACAGCACAGGTTGAACACGTCACAGCACAGGTTGAACACGTCACAGTACAGGTTGAACATGTCACAGTACAGGCTGGTTGAACATGTCACAGCACAGGTTGAACATGTCACAGCACAGGTTGGTTGAACATGTCACAGCACAGGTTGAACATGTCACAGTACAGGCTGGTTGAACATGTCACAGTACAGGTGGAACAGGCACAGTACGTCACAGTACAGGTTGAACACGTCACAGTACAGGTTGGTTAAACATGTCACAGTACAGGTTGAACACGTCACAGTACTGGTTGAACATGTCACAGCACAGGTTGGTTGAACACGTCATAGTACAGGCTGAACATGTCACAGCACAGGTGGAACAGGCACAGTACAGGCTGGTTGAACATGTCACAGTACAGGTGGAACAGGCACAGTACGTCACAGTACAGGTTGGTTGAACATGTCACAGTACAGCTTGAACACGTCACAGTACAGGTTGAACATGTCACAGTACAGATTGAGCATGTCATAGTACAGGTTGGTTGAACATGTCACAGTACAGGTTGAACATGTCACAGTACAGGTTGGTTGAACATGTCACAGTACAGGTTGAACATGTCACAGTACAGGTTGAACATGTCACAGTACAGGTTGGTTGAACATGTCACAGTACAGGTTGAACATGTCACAGTACAGGTTGAACATGTCACAGTACAGGCTGAACATGTCACAGTACAGGCTGAACATGTCACAGTACAGGTTGAACATGTCACAGTACAAGTTGAACATGTCACAGTACAGGCTGAACATGTCACAGTACAGGCTGAACATGTCACAGTACAGGCTGAACATGTCACAGTACAGGTTGGTTGAACATGTCACAGTACAGGTTGAACATGTCACAGCACAGGTTGAACACGTCACAGTACAGGTTGAACACGTCACAGTACAGGTTGAACATGTCACAGTACAGGTTGGTTAAACATGTCACAGTACAGGTTGGTTGAACACGTCACAGTACAGATTGAACATGTCACAGCACAGGTTGAACACGTCACAGCACAGGTTGAACACGTCACAGTACAGGTTGAACATGTCACAGTACAGGTTGAACATGTCACAGTACAGGCTGGTTGAACATGTCACAGCACAGGTTGAACACGTCACAGTACAGGTTGAACACGTCACAGTACAGGTTGAACACGTCACAGTACAGGTTGGTTGAACATGTCACAGTACAGGCTGAACATGTCACAGTACAGGTAGAACATGTCACAGTACAGGTTGGTTGAACATGTCACAGTACAGGTTGAACATGTCACAGTACAGGTTGAACATGTCACAGTACAGGTTGAACATGTCACAGTACAGGTTGGTTGAACATGTCACAGTACAGGTTGAACATGTCACAGTACAGGCTGGTTGAACATATCACAGTACAGGTTGAACATGTCACAGTACAGGTTGGTTGAACACGTCACAGTACAGATTGAACATGCTCAAGTTTCAAAGTCTTAATTATCCTTTCACTCCTACTGGAGTAAGAGGTGGTTACTACGAAATAATGATTCTATGCCCAGAATAAACATTTCCAAATGCACAATAGCGTCACATAGAAGCTGAGAAAACACAAATGTCGTCTAACCTAAAATTAGTATAGATCTAGAAAACATGCCCAAATTTGAAAAACTTACAGCTGAAGTAACTTTTTTGACTCCTTTGAACATATTGCAAAAATCAAAAACCGATTTCTGAGACAAATATTTTAAGGCGCGCGCGCACACACACACATGCTCGCGCACACACACACACACACACACACACACACAAATCAAAACAGTAGGTGTGTGTCAACTGCCAGCCAATCTTACCTTCGAGTCGTACTCTGTTAGAAAGCCCCAGTTCTCATCCCTGCAAAACAGAACAGTCGTCAGAGTTAACTGCTCTTACACTAACTGATGCATGTGTGGGTGTATGTGTGAATGTGTGTCTTCATGTTTTACATTTATTTGGTTATTTGTCATCATTGTTGTCTTATTTATCCATTTATTTATTTATTATTATTATTATCATTACTACCTTTTTTTCATATTATAATTATTATTTATTCATTTATCTATTTATGTATTTATTTACTTATTTATGTACGCTTATCATTTATTCACCCTTTTTTTTCTCAAGGCCTGACTAAGCGCGCTGGGCTACGCCGCTGGTCAGGCATCTGCTTGGCAGATGTGTAGCGTATATGGATTTGTCCGAACGCAGTGGCGCCTCCTTAATTAAGCCACTGAAACTGACTGAAAATCTCACTGGAACTTTATCAGAACGCAAGCCAGTTGGTAGTAAATCTCTGCCTATCTGTCTCAGAGAGAGACTCAGAACTCTTTTCATGTCAATAGGCTTAACAGCCCTAATGACATGTGGGTACAATCAGAACAATAACAAACTAGTTTTTAAAAGATGAAAACGACAAATAAAAAACAAACAAACAATATGTGAAAATTCATTGATACATAATTTCGACCATCAAATCTACACTTGTGATGAGAGGATATCACCATATATGATTATATCTGTGGAAGAGGGCAAAGTTCTTCATACACAGCAGTCAATACAAAATCAATTTCTCTATGAACAACAGTTAGTGATATTTATCATTTTTCTTCAAAGTTGTATGCTTCAGCAACATATTTTGAAAGTGACTGGATTGAATTTTTCCTGGTGTATGTTAAGTACATTGAACAGATCTTCATTTTTTCGGAACCTGTTTTAATAAATTCAGAACACTTTTCACGAATAACAGCGGACGCTTTACAATGAAACAAGAAACGTAAACTCATCCTCCCTTGTAAAACTGCACATCGGACAAGGGGAGAGTATGGATGGGTCAGTTTGAAAGCAGTACTTATGAGTAAAAATCCAAGAGATCTCGATCTAAACCAGGACGACACCCCCACAAGACCACAGGACCAACGCCTTGACCACATCACACCCCCATGGAAAAGACCACAGCCACGAACAACTTGACCTTAAGGGCTCATTGCCGATAGGTCATTAACTCACTCAGTACGGCCAGTCCTCTCTTCTCCTCTACACAGACCCCTCGGATGTCCAGTGGGTGTCTGAATGACCCAACCTTTAGCTTCCGTCGTCAGAATTGTGGTATTCTTTGTCAACATTCACCTCTTCAGTATAAGAGCCTTCCGCTTGCAATATTTTGATGATGGTAACTGGGGTGAAACGCTGTTAACGTCGTCTCTTTCGCCGTTCGTATGGAGAGAGAGTTAAACTCCACTCTACAAAGTGCGTCGCTGTTTGCAATACTCGTTCAGCTTCAGCGACGCCATCATGGAACACTTCCAACACCAACTTCTATAATACCGCTGACACTGCCGTCGCCTTTCCATACACAATCGACGCGGACGGGTGGCCCAGTGGTGACACACCCGACTAGGAAGCGAGTATCCAAAGGTTCGAGTCCCGTGAACACTGACGGCCTGAGATGCTCACTGCCCCCTCCGGCCACTCGACCTTGAGTGGTGGTCTGGGTTCTAGACTTTTGAATCAGAGAATAAACCGAGGTCCCGTGTGCAGAATGCGCTTAAGAGCGGGGTCAAAGATTGCCCGCGGCAACAAACGGGGTTCTTCCTGGCAACATTCTGCAGAAAAACCCACGTTTCACAGTAAAACGAATTTATCGCTACACTTGCAGGCAGATCCTTTTTTTTTTTTTTTTTCAAAAGGAGGCACCACCTTGTTCACAGTCTTCCAGAGGGAGAGCTATCCGAATTTCACACAAAGATACCTGTCGTGATAAAAAGTAATACAATACAATACGACACAATAAGTACTATACAAGAAAAAGAAGAATTGACCTTTAGGCCTATATAGCGCGGAGTTGTTTTCGGGTTGTTTGTTTTTTTTATGTTTTTTTTTGTTAGTTTTTTTTTCATCCGGAAATACTGCTCAAGGCGCTTTACATTTCGTTAACGTGCATTTGGAACCAGATCATAACAACACCAGCAGAATACAATATATACGGGCTCAATATGTTTTTTTGTGTTTTTTTTAATGAACAGAAACGTGTTCGCAGAAACACGAAAGAAAGACCCCGACCTGACTGACTGTCACGCTCTATATGAGAGCGGACTAGAAACCCCCACCCAGCCCAGCACTAACACCCAGACAGCACAAACACAGACTAAATTCAGGGTTCACATACATTTATTCAATCACACGCAGAACTTGACTCAAACAATAACCACAGCCCCGGCTGCAACAACACTTAAATGACAACAGAATGGATAAATAATAACACACACAAAAAACACAGAGCTTGAAGACACGTCCGTCCAGCGGAAAAAAAACAGTCTGAAGAATGTTGTGCACTCAGGACAGTTGATAAACAAAGAAAACCTGAAACACTCTGCACAACACCAGATGATAAAAAAAACAACAACGATGACGTGGACAACGAAGACTGAAGAAAAAGCTGTTGCACAAATACAACAGTGATGAGAAGAGGGCAAGAAGAGCAGTCAGCAGCAGCTGGAACGACAACAGTGACGAGAAGAGGGCAAGAAGAGCAGTCAGCAGCAGCTGGAACGACAACAGTGACGAGAAGAGGGCAAGAAGAGCAGTCAGCAGCAGCTGGAACGACAACAGTGACGAGAAGAGGACAAGAAGAGCAGTCAGCAGCAGCTGGAACGACAACAGTGACGAGAAGAGGGCAAGAAGAGCAGTCAGCAGCAGCTGGAACGACAACAGTGACGAGAAGAGGGACAAGAAGAGCAGTCAGCAGCAGCTGGAACGACAACAGTGACGAGAAGAGGGCAAGAAGAGCAGTCAGCAGCAGCTGGAACGACAACAGTGACGAGAAGAGGGCAAGAAGAGCAGTCAGCAGCAGCTGGAACGACAACGCTGCCCGGCCAACACAAGCTGACGGACAGATGGCACAGGAAGTGGAATGCTGCAAACTGCCAACCGGGTACCACTACCCTGACGCTGTAAACAAAACAAAAACAGACGACACACGTCCAGCAGGGCACTCCCTCTGAGCTGGAGCACACAGAACACAGATACAGGGCCACCCGGAGGAAAAGCCATCCTCACTTGAGGGTGCCAACTGGGCAAAAAGCCCCAATCCCTAACCCAGACACGACCTTCCTCCAAGAAGGCCGCGGGCGAAAAGCCTAGAGAAGTGTCACTGACAGAACAGAGAGACTTTAAACTCTGCTCAGCAGTGACACAAACACACAAAACGAGACTCCCCGATTGCACGTAAAAAACGCACAACCGGGAGCTAACACACACTGAACGAATGCTCGAATGGGAGAGGGTAAATGGGGAAGGTAATGCACAAAACAGTCCACATGAGAGAGTTGCGACACTGACAGAGTGCATCGGTTTCTGTCGGTCCTCACAGCGAAACACAAATACAGCTTACGTCTAAACACACACACACACACACACACACACACACAGAGGGAGGGAGACCAACAGACAGGGGACAACAAGAGACGGACAGACAGACTGACAGATGGACAGACAGACGGTTCTGAATCCACTCTCTTGAGACTGTGAGAGAGAGACGGGAAAAGGGAGTGGGGGGAGGGGGGGGGAGGGAGACAGAGACCAGACAGACAGACAAACAGACAGACAACGGACAGACAATAGAGAGACCAGACAGACAGACAAACAGACAGACAACGGACAGACAATAGACACACACAGACTGGCAGACAACAGCCCGAGAAACATACAGATAGACTGACAGACAGACAACAGAAAGACAGGCCGACAAACAGTCAGGCACCTACAGACAGACAGCAGATGACAAACAACACAGACAGCAGATGACAAACAACACAGACAGCAGACTGACAACTGATGACAAACAACACAGACAGCAGATGACAAACAACACAGACAGCAGATGACAAACAACACAGACAGCAGACTGACAACTGATGACAAACAACAGACAGACAACAGATGACAAACAGCAGACAGACAACAGATGACAAACAACACAGACAGCAGACAGACAACAGATGACAAACAGCAGACAGACAACAGATGACAAACAGCAGACAGACAACAGATGACAAACAACACAGACAGCAGACAGACAACTGATGACAAACAACACAGACAGCAGACAGACAACAGATGACAAACAACACAGACAGCAGACAGACAACAGATGACAAACAACACAGACAGCAGACAGACAACAGATGACAAACAACACAGACAGCAGACAGACAACAGATGACAAACAACACAGACAGCCGACTGACAACTGATGACAAACAACACAGACAGACAACTGATAACAAACAACACAGACAGCAGACTGACAACTGATGACAAACAACACAGACAGACAACTGATAACAAACAACACAGACAGCAGACTGACAACTGATGACAAACAACACAGACAGCAGACTGACAACTGATGACAAACAACACAGACAGACAACTGATAACAAACAACACAGACAACAGACAGGCAACTGATGACAAACAACACAGACAGCAGACTGACAACTGATGACAAACAACACAGACAACAGACAGACAACAGATGACAAACAACACAGACAGCAGACAGACAACTGATGACAAACAACACAGCAGACAGACAGCAGACAGACAACTGATGACAAACAGCACACAGACAACATAGAGACAGACCGAGAAACGGACAGACAGCAGACTGACAGACAGACAGCACACAGACAACAGACCGAGAAACAGACTGACAAGCAGGCAGACAACAGATGACAGACAACACACAGACAACAGAGGGACAGAAACAGACAAACACACAGACCAACCAACAGACAGCCACTCAGACAGACAGACACTCAGACAGACAGCCACTCAGACAGACAGCAGGACACACACGCCCTCCATACCAGTTCTGCAGACAGCGCCTCTCGGAGGCGACGCTCTGTTTCCAGACCTTGTCCTGGGTGACAGCATCGCAGGCCTTCAGCTGGGCCTCGCTGGGTCCCGGGCCTCCTGGTGAGGCCTGCGTCCCCACAGTCTGCCTCGGCATGCAGTTGTCATGGTAGGCACTGGGTGAGACAGCAACACACAGCGTGACGGTGTTGTCACATGACGTGTATACAATGTACGAGGGTCATTCAATAAATAAGGTGAATTTTTCGGTATAAGGACTTTTAACTCTCTCCATACGAACGGCGAAAGAGACGACGTTAACAGCGTTTCACCCCAATTACCATCATCAAAATATTGCAAGCGGAACGCTCTTATACTGAAGAGGTGAATGTTGACAAAGAATACCACAGTTCTGACGACGGAAGCTAAAGGCTGGGTCATTCAGACACCCACTGGACATCCGAGGGGTGTGTGTAGAGGAGAAGAGAGGACTGGCCGTACTGAGTGAGTCAATACAGATAGAAGCTTACTTTAAAACAAAAAATTTTTTGTTTTACTTCTTTTTCACATGGATTTAATTTGTTTTGCAGATTAAAAAAAACTTTGAGAGTTTTGGCGATTAACAAAGATGGCCGACCAAGAAGCATGCTCCAGGATTGAACAGTTATCAAGTTTTTGGTTGCTGAAGGTGCAAACCAGTTGAAATTCATAGGAGACTGTCAACTGTGTATGGTGCCACATGTTTCAGCCGAAAAAATGTCTACAAGTGGGCTAAATTGTTTAAAGAAGGACGGAGCAGTTTGAAAGTGACGATGAAGTCAAAAGTGTTGTGAGCGTGGCTGAGACATCAGTCCAAAGATTTTTACACTGAGGGAATACGGAAGCTTGTGCACAGATGGGAAAAGTGTGTGACAGTGCTGGGAGACTACGTTGAAAAAAAAAAGAAAAGTAAGCTTCTATCTGTATTAGAAGTCCTTATACCGAAAAATTCACCTTATTTATTGAATGACCCTCGTACTAACACGATGGCAGTGTCGCTACATGCATCAGGACAGCAGGAGTTGTTGCTACGCACCACATGATGACAGTGTCGCTACATACAACATGACGGCGGTGCAGTGTCGCTACATACAACATGACGGCGGTGTAGTGTCGCTACATACAACATGACGGCGGTGTCGCTACATACAACATGACGGCGGTGTCGCTACATACAACATGACAGCGGTGTCGCTACACACAACATGACGACAGTGTCGCTACAACAACATGACAACAGTGTCACTACATACAACATGACGGCGGTGTCGCTACAACAACATGACAACAGTGTCGCTACACACAACATGACAGCAGTGTCGCTACATACAACATGACAGTGGTGTCGCTACATACAACATGATGGCAGTGTCACTACACACAACATGACGGCAGTGTCGCTACAACAACATGACAACAGTGTTGCTACATACAACATGAAGGCGGCGGCGCTACAACAACATGAGAGTGGTGTCGCTTCTACAACATGACAGCAGTGTTGCTATAACAACATGACAGCAGTGTCGCTACAACAACATGACAGCAGTGTCGCTACAACAACATGACAGCAGTGTCGCTACAACAACATGACAGCAGTGTTGCTACACACAACATGACGGCGGTGTCACTACATACAACACGACAACAATGTCAGGACATACAACACGACAAGAAGACAACAGCATGCAATGTGACAGGAATACAACATACAGCATGACAACAGTGTCACAACATACAACATGACATGGGTATCACAAAATACACCATGACAACAACACAAAACATGACAACAGTGTCACAACAACAACATATGATAACAGTCAATGTAACAACACACATGACAACAACACACAACATGACAACAGTGTCACAACATACTACACGACAACACAAAAATATACAACTAACAGGATTACAACACACAACATGACAACAACATGTAACATGACAAAATACATCATGCAACATGACAACAATGCTACAAAATGGAACATGACAACAATACAACATACAACATGACAACAATACAACATAACAATACACCACACAGCATGACAACAATGCATCACAAAACATGACAACAATACAACATGCGTATGTACGAAGGTCAGTCATGTCCGACAATGACCATCATACCAGCAGCAACCACTGTGCTGACTATCTGCTGTTGAATTTGATTATTGCGGAGTAGCCAGTATCTCAGAAAGAAAAGATCTGAGCACATCACTCCTCTTTTGCAACATCTCCACTGGCTCCCTGTCTCACACCGAATAAAGTACAAGATCAGCAACCTATACTACAAATGTATTCACAAATCAGCCCCTTCCTATCTCTGTGGCTGCCTTCACCTCTACACTCCATCTCGCTCACTACGATCAGCTTCGGATCCACTCCACTTACGCATACCCAGATTGAAACTCTCGACTGTTGGCCGCCTTTCTTTCTCTGTCTCTGGGCCTTGCAATTGGAATGAACTTCCTCTTTCGCTTTGTCAAGTCTCCACACTCAGCTCTTTCAAGTCTGGCCTTAAAACCCACCTCTTCCCAAAACAGCCTCCCTTCCCTGCCTCTTCCTTGTCTTTAGTTTCTCCAGTTTTAGAGTTATGCGTGCGTGAGAATGACTGGTGCAAAAGCGCTTAGATTTGTCTATGCACGAGATTCAGTGCTATATAAGTACCATTATCATTATTAGTAGTATCTTGCCCAAATTACAACCCCCCCCCCACCCACCCCCACCCCCCCGCCCCCCCTCTCTCAACCAAGAGGATTGTAGGACAGGTGGCAATGGGGATGGTGCCCAAACAACATACAACATCAGCAGTTGTCATGGCAACAATACAACAACATACAACATCAGTTTCAAGGACGAACCAAAGCATACGGACTCATCCATACATACGCTATGCAACATCTGTGCTTTGACCAAAGCAAACAAATTAATAAATAAATAGATAAATAAAATTTAAACAGAGGAGCAGATGACTGCCTGCCTGCTCCCCCATCATGTATGATGGTGCTGCCCAGGTATACAACTTTAAAAGTCAAGGTGTGGTGGAGGGAGGAGGAGAGGGGTGGGGGTGGGGGGTGAAAATCCCAATCTGTATCGGTATATGTAGGGTTTGAACCTGTGGACACTTGCTCACTAGTCAGGTACATTACCACTTGGCCACCACTGCACGCTGCTTAGACTGCACTGCACAGGATTCACACAGCACAACACTGCATTTGCACAGGATTGCACAGCACTGCACTATACTGCATTGCACAGGATTCACAAAACACTATACTGCATTGCACAGGATTGCACAGCACTGCACTATGCTGCATTGCACGAGTTGCACAACACTGCACTATACTGCATTGCACAGGACTGCACTGTACAGGATTGCACAGCACTGCACTATACTGTATTGCACAGGATTGCACAGCACTGCACTATACTGCATTGCACAAGATTCACACAACACTATACTGGATTGCACAGCACTGCACTATGCTGCATTGCACAAGTTGCACAACACTGCACTATACTGCATTGCACAGGATTGCACTATACTGCATTGCACAGGATTGCACAGCACTGCACTATACTGCATTGCACAGGGTTGCACAGCACTTGCACATTACAATACAATGACACTCTACACTGTGCCACACTGCATCAGTGTGTGGAATGATATGGGACTGTACTGTGCTGTGCACTCTACAATACAGTATTGTCATTTGTACTGTGATGCACTGTACGGCATGGTACATAGTATCATACAATGTACTGTGCCATATTGCCTTGTTCTACGCTGCACAATACAGTATGGTCATTTGTACTGTGGTAGACTGTATGGTATAGCACATATCATTATACAATGTGTGTGCCACACTGTCTTGTTCTGAACTGTACAATACTATGCCATATATTTACTGTACCATACTGTCATGTTTTACACTTCATAATATGATGCCGTATATGTACTGTGGCGTACATTACTATGCCATAAATGTACTGTGCCATATTGTCTTGTTCTACACCGCACAATACTATGCCATATATATATCATATGTAACGTGCCATACTGTCTTGTTCTACACAACCCAATATAATGCCATAACATGTACAGTGCATACTGTCTTGCTCCATGCTGCACAATACTATGCCATATATGTACTGTGCCATATAAAACTATGCCATACATGCACTGTGCCATACTGTCTGGCTCTACACTTTCACAATGCTGGTACTATACCATACTTCTTCTTCTTCTTCTTCTTCGTTCATGGGCTGCAACTCCCATGTTCACTTGTGTGAACAAGAGTGGGCTTTTACGTGTATGACCGTTTTTACCTCGCCATGTAGGCAGCCACACTCCATTTTCGGGGGTTATACTGTACTGAATTGTGCTACACTGTCTTGCACTGCACAATTCAATACTATATTCTGCTTCATCACGGTGCAATGCGTCTTGTTGTACTGAACAGTATTGAACTGCTGTGTAAAAAGCTATGCTGTATTGTACTTCACTGCACTGTACTACACTATGCAGAACTGAACCACAGCACACCGCATCACATTCCAGTTACCACAGTGTACTGATCAGCACTGGGCTGGACTGTGTGTGTGCGTATATATATATTTATATAGATATATATATATATATTTTTTTTTTTTTTAACATCACAACTGCTTTTCTGCATATATCTTACAACTGTTGTCTCTGTATTATTGTTTAATAATATGTTTTTTGTGGCCTCCCCCTCCCCTTTTGCTGGTAGATACCTAACCCCCCCGACCCCCCCCCCCCCCACCCCCCCCCTTCAGCCCCTCAGACCCCCAGGAACCCCCCAAGCCCCCCATAAAAAAAAAATCAAACTAACCTTCTAGCTGCCACAACACAACACACACACACACACACACACACACACACACACACACACACACACACACACACACACACACACACACACACACACACACACACACACAGGCACATAGCCTGCAGGGCACAGCACAGCACAGCACAGCAAAGCGCTACAAGCATTGATTATCAGGTGGGCAAACAGGCTTCTGCTTCCTAAGGGGCTTCTGTGACAAGTCTCCACAGACCTCAAGAGTTTGTCTGACAAAAGGAGACAGGGCCTGTCACTCAGTGTTTGACAGCAGGTCACCCACCACTGATTTCACAAAGAGTTCAATGCATGGTTTTTTGAATGAAATGTCGGCATCGAGTGTTTTGAAACTACAGGATTTTAGATGTCTGTGTGTGTGTGTGTGTGTGTGTGTTTTCTTCAGTTTAACGTCCATTCATTATAAGTGTTTTTAGACGGAAAGGAGTAAAGTAGTGTATAAAGGAAAGGGAATGCTTGTGAATATTAGTGTAAAAAAAAAAAAGAAAAAAAAGGTTCATGTTATGTATCAGAGGAAAAGTATATTATAAGAAAAAGTCTGAAGAGGTTGTGGTGTGTATTGAATGAGTTGTCATGGGAAGGAGAATATGTATATGCATATCAACAAGTATTAACCTACAACAATGTAAATATAAATAACAGTATTAAATATAATACATCAAAGGGGGATACCAACTGGACTGGAGTTTAAAATTTCTGAAAACATTCTAAGCAATGTGTGTGTGTGTGTGTGTGTGTGTGTGTGTGTGTGTGTGTGTGTGTGTGTGTGTGTGTGTGTGTGTGTGTTCATGTGTGTGGTAGTAGTAGTAGTAGTAGTAGTAGTTCTTAGCAGCAGAAGTAGTTGTAGTAGTCGCAGTACTAGTAGTCTTCAATTTAATGCCTTTAGTTTACATACACATATCTATTTGCAGCATAGGAGCGTATTTGCCATACAATATCAAAAACTTAACATTGCAAAAAAAAACATGGAGGAATATTTGCTATGTTAACATTCACAAAAAGACTCCGGCAGTACAGAGGTAGCCATTCCACAGACAAAGAATTCCATATGATTTCAAACACACAACAGAGGTATACCTTCGATAGACAAAGAATACAGTATAATTCCACACACACACAATGGAGGTTTATATTTGATAGACAGAGAGTTCAGTATGATCCCCCCCACAAACACACACACACTGACATGACATGACACAGGCCTGAACATGACTAAGGCTTTGACTATCTGAGCAGATCACCACGTCTTGGGACAAGTCAGGAGATAAGCAGGGACATAGATATATTGCTTACATTGTTTGACAGATTTCTAGGTGTACAGGCTAAGAAAAGCAATGGTATTTCAATACTCACTGTCTCCCTTACACGCATGTATGTAAACACACACACACACACACACACACTAAAACACAAACACCCAAACGCACCCACACTCAAACACACTAAATCAAACACACACACACACACACACACACACACACACACACACACACACACACACACATGCTATGTAGTCGAAAATGAGCTCATCAGAACAATTTTGATGTTGGCGTAACGTCAGAACAAACTGTGATCAAGCATAACAAAATAACATGATATCATAACAACTGGCATCTCATGATACACACACACACACACACACACACACACACACACACACACACACACACACTAAAACACACTCACACTCAAACACACACACACACACACACACACACACACACACACACACACACACACTCTCACTCACTCACACACACACACACACACACACACACACACACACACACACACACACACTTGCACACAACTCTTTTCTTTATTTTTGTCTAACATCACTAAACAGATGAACACACACACACACACACACACACACACACACACACACACACACACACACATACACATCTATCAATTTGGCACTGTGATCTATTTGAGGTTTTTTAAGTGTTGAGATTGGGTTATAAGTAATGCAATATCCTTTAAGTATTCTCATATTTGTGTTGATACTGTTCATAAAATGTGCATGATTTAGGTAGTGCGATGTATGATATGTATAATGAGTGTGATGTTGAGTGTGATGTTGTGTGTGATGTTGAGTGTGATGTTGTTGTGTGTGATGTTGTGTGTGATGTTGTGTGTGATGTTGTGTGTGTGTGATGTTGTGTGTGATGTTGTGTGTGATGTTGTGTGTGATGTTGAGTGTGATGTTGTGTGTGATGTTGTGTGTGATGTTGTGTGTGATGTTGAGTGTGATGTGTGTGATGTTGTGTGTGATGTTGTGTGTGATGTTGAGTGATGTTGAGTGTGATGTTGAGTGTGATGTTGTGTGTGATGTTGTGTGTGATGTTGAGTGATGTTGAGTGTGATGTTGAGTGTGATGTTGAGTGTGATGTTGAGTGTGATGTTGAGTGTGATGTTGTGTGTGATGTTGTGTGTGATGTTGAGTGTGATGTGTGTGATGTTGTGTGTGATGTTGTGTGTGTTGTTGTGTGTGATGTTGAGTGTGATGTTGTGTGTGATGTTGAGTGTGATGTTGAGTGTGATGTTGTGTGTGATGTTGTGTGTGATGTTGAGTGTGATGTGTGATGTTGTGTGTGATGTTGAGTGTGATGTCGAGTGTGATGTTGTGTGTGATGTTGAGTGTGATGTTGAGTGTGATGTTGTGTGTGATGTTGTGTGTGATGTTGTGTGTGATGTTGTGTGTGGACATCTGTATGTGTGTCTGAACATAATGGTATATAGTGTTTGGATAATGGATGTTAGTTTTCCACTTCCATGTTTGAATGCATGTTCTACTCGTCAGTTTTTACATTGTACAGTGCAACTGGGCATGCTTACATGGAAAGGTACTATATAAATGGGATTATTATTATTATTACTACTATTATCATTGTCATTATTAATTTGTAGTGTACTATTGAAATAAGTAAGTATTCATAACCACAAGCCCACATATCTTGTGCGCCACACCCACCCACACAAACACACGCACGCACACATATGCATGCACTCACACACACACACACACACACACACACACACACACACACACTTTTTGTGGATTTGAGAATACATTCTGGAAAAAAAGGGGGGTAACACCATTCCACTACACCCATCCTCACAATCTGAAACCTGGTCACCAGTACATCCTGTTGTGTCTGGTGAGAACAATTACAGGCCTGTCACATACACAGCTGACAACACAAACACCTCTCTGCCCACGTCTACTCTGTGTATAATCAGCACGGCTAATCCTCACCTCTTATTGATGTAGGAAAACATAATCCCTGTCGTTTGGCGCTGCATTTTGGCTGTTGTGGAACAGAACACGTTTCCCCCTTCTCAAATTCCAGCGGTCTTCGCGAACACTGACTGGACACGCAGGTTAAAAAGAAAAAAGATCTGGATCGACTTACTTCAAGCACTCAAACTAAGTGCTCTGAAGCCTGCGAATTATAGTCGTGCAGTTGTGAATAGAAGCTATCGCTCTGGTAATCGACACCCGCTTGACAATGGCAGATGATACCCGGGCAGGAGGAAGACAGAGGGGGGTGTCCAGATACTAGCAATGTGCTTTTGGCGTACTGTACGTTTTTGCGGCCATTGACATGGGTGCGTCGCCATGTAACGAAGGTAAACAGACAGGGCAAAGAGGTCCCGCGCTCTTCTTCCGCTCGCGCTGACTCCCGCCGATAAGGGATTCTCAAAGAGAACTTCCTTTACCCTCCCTTTGTCCTTTGTGCCGAAAACAATGACATTGGAGACAAGTCACTTCAGCTTACGTAATATAATTATGACACTTTGCCCTTGCCTCAGTATTTTCCATCTTCCTCATCTCTTTGGGTATTTCAGCTTCTCCATCCATTTTTTTCCAATAATAAACTTATGAAATGACTGACAACTTGGTTTCGAAAACTCTAAAACTTGAATGCAAAAAGAAAGAAAGAAATAGCTAGATATTCGATTGGTTCCTGTGAGAACAGATCTGTCCGCGACATACCCAAAAGTCTCGATTTAAGTCATCAGAAAGTAGAGAAGGGGGGAAAAAGATGAAAGAAATGAAGGAGTGAACGAGTCACTGAATAAGACATTCCGAGAAAGGCTGTGGCGGGGGGAAAAAATCCAGAAGAACCAAGTTCCAGAACAACGCAGTAATTGCCCAGTTTCAATATTATTTCTATTGTTTGAGTAGATCGTGGAGGAAGGTTACAGAATGGTTAAGACAGACAAAAAATCTTTCTTTCCCCGAACCATAACAAACTGGAACAGCCTTCCTGCTGAGATTGCCCTCAGCCCAACCCTGGAAGGCTTCAAATCCCGAATCTGATCACCTCCCCTCCCCACCCCCATACCCCCCCCTCCCCCCGTCTCTCCCCATCCCCGGGCCCAGCAACATCTACCTCAGGAAACCTCAAAAACACGCAAACCCCCCTTATAGTCTACAGAATCTTCACTCACAATGATGAAGGCGGTAGTCAAGGGAAAGAAGAAGAAGAAGACGCTCACACGATCTGCCAATACAGTGTCCGTGAGGGACTGGCTTGGATTCCCGCGGCCCTCGCCCTTTCTCCCAAGTTGGACTCAGTGGAAAATCAAACTGAGCGTCCATACATTTTGCCGGATGAGACGGTAACCCGAGGTGCCGTGTGCAGCACACACTAGGCATGGCCTAGAGGTAACGCGTCCGCCTAGGAAGCGAGAGAATCTGAGCGCGCTGGCCCGGGTTCGAATCACGGCTCAGCCGCCGATATTTTCTCCCCCTCCACTAGACCTTGAGTGGTGGTCTGGACGCTAGTCATTCGGATGAGACGATAAATCGAGGTCCCGTGTGCAGCATGCACTTAGCGCACGCAAAAGAACCCACGGCAACAAAAGGCCGGTTGCTCCTGGCAAAATTCTGTAGAAAAATCCACTGCGATAGGAAAAACAAATAAAACTGCAAGCAGGAAAAAAAAAAAAAAAAGGGTGGCGCTGTAGTGTAGCGACGCGCTCTCCCCGGGCCTGGGGAGAGCAGCCCGAATTTCACACAGAGAAATCTGTTGTGATAAAAAGAAATACACTGAATACAAATACAAAAACAACTTGAGAATCTACGACAACGAAAGGGTTGTCCGCTGGCAAAAGCCTGTCAGTATAAGAAATTCACTCTGCCGCCAAATAAGGAGGTAACAGTGAGTATCAGTGGCACTGATAATTATATATGCATGAACTACAGGCCTCAGTGACAGCGCGTTGGGTTATACTGCTGGTCAGGCACCTGTCAGGCACCTGTCTAACAGAGGATGTGGCGGCAGCAGCGTAAATGGATTTGTTCGAACGCAGTGACGCCTCCCGCTAAAGAAATTGAAACTGAAACTGATAGGCCTAATCAGTGATCGCTATCAGCTTCATCGTCACTCTACCACTGCCGACTACAACCACCACCACCACCTACTTGAACAACTACTACTGCAATGACGGACGGAAACCGTAGCTCCTATCTACCGCTAGGAGCAACTCTCCTACACTGTGTGCTTGTGGCTGCCGGTTCAACTGGTTGAGCGCATATGGCCGAGCTCGCACTAAGTCAAAATAATGTTCAGTAAGTTCGAATCACAAATTCTTGATTAAAAAAAAAAATCAATTAAATTAAAATAAAAAAGAGACATTTCCGCCGGTTACAAAACTTAGTCATTGTGTTGTCGTCAGTTCTTCACGAACTAAAAATAGAATATTCTACGTCATCGTCATTCTGGTCAGTGGGGTCAGTGGGGTCATCAGCAGACCGCACCAGTATATATGAAATATCAGTGTCTATGGTGAAGTGCTTGGACAGCCGGCTCCCTTCCTCTCAGTCGCCCCTCCCACCACACCGCACCCCATTTTCCTGGGAAGATAATCCCTGTCGGCCGCATCCCCTTATCTGGGCGTCAGTCGATCGACGTTAACCCTTTCACCGCCAAGCTCGCATTTATGTACAGGCGTGGTAGAAGACCAATGTCACTGAAAGGTGACCATTCATTGGTCTGTTATCCATGAACCTACTGCTCTTAATGCTCGGTGGTAGGATAGGCCATGTTTTCTATACATCGCAGGGGGAATACCTAGCTATTCTTAGCCACTGTCTTTTCTGTGCTTATACCACTAGGGAATTTTGTACTCTAAACTGACTGACGGTGAAAGGGTTAAACCCGAATGTAATTCAGTCACTAAATTTTCAGCTCCTGCACTGTTTCCAGTCGGCAAAGCTCGCACTCCAAAGCCCTTTTCCAGGACTGCCAGAAACTCAAGTTGATGGAGATGCCTCAGTTCAGCAGTACAGCGCTCCCCGCACGACTGACATCAGGTTTCAATGGGACCATCAGTGGCAGTGACAGAATTACAGGTACTGTATGCATACTGCTTGCTTCAAAGGTCGTCGAAAAATACAACAACAACAACAACAAAAACCAAACTTGAGAAGCACCAGGACTTTTGTGCCCAAGCTGTACGTTAAAAAAAAACCCTGAATAAATAACAAAAATAACATGACACAGATCAAATTTGCCTTTTGCATAATGTCTAATGTTGGTGCTGTTTCATATGTTCTTGATTCGGTCTTTTCTTCTCCATGTTTTTTTCTTC
>NC_134891.1:26780384-26785384 GCF_041734735.1 Babylonia areolata
ACCAACAACAACTACAATTTTTTTTCTCCTGGAAATGAACCTTCTGCATACTTAAAAAAGATTTACGAATTGTTTAAGAAAAATGTGAAGAATTGTCTCATTGACTGTTTAAAATATGAACATTAATTCCAGTCTATATCTATCAGTTAACTACTTCATTCGTTATTCATGAAATGTTTTGTATATGCGTGTGTTGCAGTGTATTTGTGTCATATGAAGGTGTGTGTGTGTGTGTGTGTGTGTGTGTGTGTGTGTGTGTGTGTGTGTGTGTGTGTGTGTGTGTGTTGGGAGTAATCTTTATTTGCGAACGTCAAATTCCGCTGAGAAGACAGCTTCGTCCAAATTGCAAGTCTTTGTGAGGGAAAGACTGTATTCACACTAATAACGAATGTGTCTAAAAAAAAAAAAATTAATAAATAAATAAATAATCACAGCAGGTAACCTGCTCAGTGTTGTCTTAAGCTAGTTCTGGATGTTTAAATGCTGATGTGCACTCAGTTGTATAATTCATAGTTGCTTCTGTTGTGTTTGTTTGTTTGTTAGTGTTAAGTAAGTTTTTCTTCTTCTTTTTTTATATCTTAAGGCGTGATTAAACGCGTTGGGTTATGCTGCTGGTCAGGCATCTGCTTAACAGATGTGGTGTAGCGGTTATGGATTTGTCCTAACGCAGTGACGCCTTCTTGAGCAACTGATACTGATACTGACTGACGTATTAATGCAGATGCGCATTCAGTTGTGTGTATTTCATAGTCGGTTTGTTTTGTTTTTAATTAAAAATTTTGTTATCCCACTGTTGTTTTCCATTAGGTCTTGACGTTTTAACTCACTCCGTACGGCCAGTCCTCTCTTCTTCTCTACACAGACCCCTCGGATGTCCAGTGGGTGTCTGAATGACCCAACCTTTAGCTTCCGTCGTCAGAATTGTTGTATTCTTTGTCAACGTTCACGTCTTCAGTATAAGAGCCTTCCGCTTGCAATATTTTGATGATGGTTATTGGGGTGAAACGCTGTTAACGTCGTCTCTTTCGCCGTTCGTACGGAAAGAGTTAATGCAGATGTGATCTTTCAGTTGTGTATTTCATTGTTGTTGTTTGTTGGTTGGTTGGTTGGATTTTTTCTTCTTGTTGCTGTTGTCATTTGTAGTTCACTACAAACAGCTAAACGTTGTTAGTTTTTTTTTGCTCCACATGAACGTAGCATTGGGGCGTCGCGTGGTGTGCTATCTGTGGTGGAGCAAAGCGGATAGTGAGTGCGTGATAAGGCTTTACTTAACAGGATTAAACACCCAGCTCTCTCACTGTAATGTATACGTTTGTCAAGTTCGTAGTTTGTTCAGCATTTCTGGAGATTAAATACGAGCGTGCCAAAGCCGGTGGAACGGGAAAGGACACTCTTTTACATTTGTTCTCTCTCTCTCTCTCTCTCTCTCTCTCTCTCTCTCTCTCTCTCTCTCTCTCTCTCTGTGTGTGTGTGTGTGTGTGTGTGTGTGTGTGTGTGTGTGTGTGTGTGTGAGCGACCCACCGAAAGAGAAAGAGTGAGGGGGGGATGACAGACAGACAGAGACAGATAGTGACAGACAGACAGACAGACAGACAGAAAGAAAGACAGGTAGAGAGATACACATACAGAGATAGAGAGAGTGAGAAACTAACACGAAGAAAGAGACAGAGAGAGGCGGATGAGAGAGAGAGGGGTGGGGGAGAGAGAGAAGAAGGGGAGGAAGAGAGACAGAGAGAGAGAGAGAGTCACAGAGAGAGGAGACAAGACAAACTCTTTAGACAGGGATAGAGACACAGAGAGAGACAGAAAGAGAGTCAGACTGACAGACAGACAGACAGACAGAGACAGAGAGAATGAGAGAGAGACAGAGAGAGGAGACAAGACAAACTCTTTAGACAGGGATAGAGAAAGAGAGAGAGACAGAGAGAGAATGAGAGAGAGACAGAAAGAGAGTCAGACTGACAGACAGACAGACAGAGACAGAGAGAATGAGAGAGAGACAGTCAGACTGACAGACAGACAGACAGACAGAGACAGAGAGAATGAGAGAGAGACAGAGAGAGAGACAGAGATGGAGAGAATAAGAGAGAGACACAGAGAGAGTCAGACTGACAGAGAGACAGACAGAGACGGAGAGAATGAGAGAGATAGAGAGAGAGAGAGTCACATTGACAGACAGACAGGGAGACAGAGAGAATGAGAGAGAGAGACACAGAAAGAGTCAGAGATGGAGAGAATAAGAGAGAGACACAGAGAGAGTCAGACTGACAGAGAGACAGACAGGTAGACAGAGAGACAGACAGGGAGACAGAGAGAATGAGAGAGAGACAGAGAGAGTCAGACTGACAGAGAGACAGACAGGTAGACAGAGAGACAGACAGGGAGACAGAGAGAATGAGAGAGAGAGAGACAGAGAGAGAGAGTCAGACTGACAGAGAGACAGACAGGTAGACAGAGAGACAGACAGGGAGACAGAGAGAATGAGAGAGAGACACAGAGAGAGTCAGACTGACAGAGAGACAGACAGGTAGACAGAGAGAGGGGCACAAACACACACCTAGAGAGACACAGAGAGAGAGGGGGGGGGAGGGGGGGCTGAGACAGAGACAGGAACGGAGAGACAGAGATGGAAGAGAGTGGGTTTGTGTGTCTGCCAGCCTGACAGACAGCAACGGAACACACGGACAGATCGACAAACAACCATTTGTTTGTTTTCACCATGGCAACCAGGACAAAGAAACAGGCGCTTCAGTGGTGCAAAGCATGAATATTGAACGAATTACGAAGAATCACACGCAACACGCAAACACACACACACACACTCTCTCTCTCTCTCACTGATAAACACACACACACACACACACTCTCTCTCTCTCTCTCTCTCTCTCTCTCTGTCTCTCTCTCTCTCTCACACACACACACACACACACTGATAAACACACACACTCTCTTTCACACACACACACACACACACACACACACACACACACACACACACACACACACACACACACTGATAAACACACTCTCTCTCTCTTTCTCTCTCTCTCTCACGCACACACACAGACACTCTCTCTCTCTCTCTCTCTCTCTCTCTCTCTCTCACACACACACACACACACACACACACACACACACACACACACACACACACACACACACACACACACACTGTCCACATCAACAAAGCGACAGAAAGACTGGTACACCCGCACGGTACAAAGTGGATCTGACTGAGCCCTGACATAAGTGACGGGTCAGTGCCAAACAGTCAGAACGACGTTCGGGCTTGTAGCCCCCCCCCCCCTCCCCCTCCTCCCCCTGTACCCCCCACCCCCTCTCTCTCTTACCTTTCCCACCTTATGCAATAACCCCTTTACCTTTCCCACCTTATGCCGTAATGTGTTATGTGGATTGTTCATTTTAGTGATACTGTTTGTTACTATGTGTGTACGGTTGACTGCGAACCTCCCTCACACCCTGTCCCCTGTCCAGGTCTGAGGTGTGCTGTGTGCTGTGTGTGTTTGTTTCTTTCATTTTGTTCTTTTTTTTCCCCTACGTATTTTACTAACATCGTGCTTGTGCCTCTGTGTGTGTGTGTGTGTGTGTGTGTGTGTGTGTGTGTGTGTGTGTGTGTGTGTGTGTGTGTGTGTGTGTGTGTGTGTGTGTGTGTGTTCTATGAAATGCATTTTGTTTTAATCTAAGCCTTATTTACTTCATAGCTTTTCTAATCTTTGGTGTGCTTTTGCATTCATATGAACATCACTGGACTGGATGTTTTCCATTGTCAGATAGCGGTTGATATGTTTTTAAGGCATGTTTATAGTCAACTATGATAATTATAAGGCGCTTTGAGCAGCATTGGTGCTGGATATCGCGCCATAAAACTATGTATTATTATTATTATTATTATTACTGATACTGAACGGGCAGGACTGAGCCTAGGTCAGACCCACAATGAGAAGTAGTGCTGGGGGAAAATAAGAGGCCCGGGATCTCTTACAGCCCCCTCACACACAGAAATACCCCCGGCACAAAACAGGCCTTCACTGAGGGTCCAAGGTCCTGTCCCATACCCAACACCGGTGCAGTGATGTGTGGAAAAACAACAACAACAACAAAAAAACCGACAACGCTTGACTGCTTGTCAATGCGCTCGGAAAAAAGGAAAAAGAAAATCCTTACCAGCCCCCCAGATCTCCTCCTTTCCTGATTCCCTTACGAGCTTTTTGTCTATAAAAGATTAACCCTTTCACCGCCAAGCTCGCATTTATGCACAGGCGTGGTTGAGGATCCATGTCACTGAAAGGTGACCATTGGTCTGTATTTTTGGGTTTTTTGTTTGTTGTTTTTTTTAAATACATTAATGTGCTTATTTGTCATCATTGTTGTCTTTTTTTTCTTTTAAAAAAAAAATCTATTTGTTTATTTTATTTTCATTATTATTATTATTATTATTATTATTTATTTATTTATTTATTTATTTATTATATTATTATTATTTATTTTTGTATTTATTTTATTTTTATTCTATTTTATTTTATTTTATTTTATTTATTTTTTCTCAAGGCCTGACAAAGCGCGTTGCGTTATGCTGCTGGTCAGGCATCTGCTTGGCAGATGTGGTGTGGCGTATATGGATTTGTCCGAACGCAGTGACGCCTCCTTGAGCTACTGAAACTGAAACTGAAACTGGTCTGTTATCCATGAACCTACTGCTCTTAATGTTCGGTGGTAGGATATAGGCCATATTTTCTATACAACGCAGGCGGAATCCCCAGCTGTTCTTAGCCACTGTCTTTTCTGTGTTTATACCACAAGGGAATTTTGTACTCTAAAATGACTGGCGGTGAACGAGTTAAGATCGACTTGCTTGTGATAAACAGCCATAATGCTCTAAACGAGCGAGCAGTGCATCAGAAGTCCGGGGATGTTTTCGCCACTTCGGTGCTAATTGATATCATTTCTCTGAAAATATTTCGTGCAGAAAAGAACGAAGA